>NW_020356323.1:0-61240 GCF_002211085.1 Panicum hallii
ACTCTGCAAGTACCAGCCAGACATGCTCAGGGACATAACCTCGAACCATCGCTGGAAGAAGCCGCTCAATCCATATGTGGTAGTCATGACTCTTCATACCTAAGACTCGCAAAGTAGACAAGTTGACTCCTCTACTCAGATTAGCTGCATAGCCATCAGGGAACATCAACGCCTTGATCCATTGTAGTACTTCTATCCTTTGGGGCTTGCTCAAGACATAATCGGCCTTAGGCCTTCTCCATGTCTTTCCTCGTGCAGGAGGCCTCATTTCTAAGTTTGGTCTGTCACACAATATTGCTAGATCCAACCTAGCCTTAACATTGTCCTTTGTCTTCGTGGGAATATCCATGATTGTTGCCCAAAGTGCTTCAGCAACATTCTTTTCAGTGTGCATCATATCAATGTTGTGTGGAAGGAGCAGGTCGTCATAGTACGGGAGCCGAGTCAAGCCCGACTTATGAGTCCACATATGTTGCTCACTATATCCCACAAAGCCACCCTCTGGATTGATCAAGAGACCATCTATCTGCTGACGAATCTCGGCACAAGTCCTCATCGGACTTGCGAGGTCTGTCACTGTAACACCTTTTGTAAAGTTTTTGATGTCTCGTCTGAATGGATGGTCAAGAGGTAGGAACTGTCGATGTTTGTCGAACGCAACATACTTACCACCCTTCTGCAACCAAAGGAACCTAAGACGTTCCTTGCATACCGGACATGGAATTTGCCGTGAACACACCACCCGCAGAAGACCCATACGCCAGAAAATCGTGCAGAGAGTATTGATACCAAACATGCATCTTGAAGTTGGTCTTTGTGGCCCGATCATATGTCCATACCCCTTCCTCCCAAGCATGGACCAATTCATCAATCAGCGGCTCCATGAACACACCCATATTTTTCCCGGGTGTCCAGGAATAATCAACGATAACAACACGTTTTGTCGTTGCAATGCTATGCCTGGGGGGAGATTGAGGGGAATCAGAAACATGGGCCAACATGTGTATGTGGCAGCCATCGCTCCATACGGATTGAATCCATCAATTGCCAGCGCAATACGAACATTACGAGCCTCACTGGCTTTGTCCCGATGAAATGCTATCAAAGTAGGTCCATGCTTCACCATCTGATGCATGTAGCATCTTGTGGATTGTATCATTTCCCTTTCTTATGCATGTCATCTGTTTCGCGGATTCCTCAGTCATGTACAGCCGTTGGATCCTCAGTATGGCCGGCAGGTGACGTAGGATTGTCACGGGGATATCAAGCTGCCTCTTGTTGCCATCACCAGAGTCAACCTCCAAGAACCTAGAGGATTTACACTTCGGACAGTACTTTTCTTCCGCGTATTCTTTCCTGAACAGGACACATCCGTTCGGACAGGCATGTATCTTGTCATACGGCATCTTGAGTGCACGAAGAAGTTTCTGTGACCTCGTACATACTCTTTGGCAGGATGTGACCCTCTGGAAGCAGGCTGCCAATAACTGTCACTATACCATCAAAGGTGTCTCTGCTCAGGCTGTACCACGACTTCAACGCCATTACTCGTCCAATGGCATCCAGCTGAGAAACTTTTGTATGTCCGTGAAGGGGTTTCTGTGCTGAGGCAAACATATCGTAAAACGCCTTTGCGGACCCCTCAGGCTCCTCCTCTACAAGTTCTTCAGCAACACGTGCCTCATGATAGTCATCTAACATGTCCACTACACCAGCCTCAGCATCACAATCCTCGACACGTGGTCTCACCACGTCCTCTCTCCTACGATGGCCTTCACCATGATGGATCCACCGGGTATAGTTTGGCGTAAATCCATTAAGGAAGAGATGTTCCCCCATGACATCCTGTGTTTGTCTTTTCCTGTTAGCACACTTGCTGCATGGACAGAAAATTCTAGCCGCTCCTTTAGCATTCTCGCCCCACGCCTGTTCCAAGAATTCATTGGTGTTCTTAATCCACTCAGGGCTGACATCTCTCTTACTACGGTGACCAGTGTACATCCACCTACGGTCCTCCATCGTCTACTATACACAACGAAAACTAGTTAATATCAATTATATATGATAAAAGTCTAGTAAAACTAAATTAATACGAAGTCTCTATAGACGATGGGCCCACGAAGAGATACGTTGGATGAAAGAAAAATGCTCAATTCTGCTGGCTGACCGAGACATGTCCTGGCGGACTATCCGCCAGTACTAGCGGACAGTCCGCCAGGACCTCTCAGCCAGCCAAAAAACCTTCGTTCCAAGGGATTGATCCAAACTTTTAGATATCTTAGAGGGATGATTGGCTGCATATGAGACAAAGCAGAACACAAATAAAACACAGTTTTCAAGGCAACCTAAAAAAGTTTACCACTTTAGATCAACAACCAAGAGAAATCGAGATTTTCACAAACAAAGCATGCATCATTTTGGAGATTCTTTTTGCTTAAATAAGAAATTATCTACTAGCCAAGCAGGTGTGCAACATTTCATTCAACACTCCTATAGTCAATAATGTTTAGCTCACTTCTTAACTCACAAACTCCGAAATCATTACTATAATTAAGCAATTGTTTCCTTTTAATATCCTTTTCAAATCTCCAATCCACAAGGGGTAGATCTATCGGGCATACGCGAACACATACTTCACAAGCATTGCAATCATCTTATGTACTAGCAAGGCGGGGTCGTCACCTAGACTGGAGGCGACGTTGCCGGCGGCGGACGGACGGTCGGCGACAGCACCCGAGGAGCGCTCCCCGGCGAGACGACGGCGTTGGGAAGACTGCTGTGTGGGAGCAGCGGCGTCGGGGTGTGAGCAGCGGCGTCGGTGGCCTCGGGGCGGCGAGCCCGCGGCCTCGGAGCGGCGAGCCAGCGGCCTCGGGGCGGCGAGCCCACGGCCTCGGCGGCGGGCGGGCGTGGGCGTGGGCGGGCGCGGCGTGGGCGGGCGCGGCGGCGTGGGCGGGCGGGCGCGGCGGCGTGGGCGGCGTGGGCGGGCGCGGCGTGGGCGGGCGCGGCGGCGTGGGCGTGGGCGGCGTGGGCGGCGTGGGCGTGGGCGGCGGGCGCGGCGGCGTGGGCGTGGGCGGCGCGGCGGGCGGGCGTGGGCGGCGGTCGCGGCGGGGGGCGGCGGCGCGGGCGGCGGCGGCCAGGCGTGGGCGTGGGCGGCGGGCCGCGGGCGGCGGGCGTGGGCGTGGGCGGTGGGCGAGCGAGATAAACCCGCTTGTTTGCCGAGTGCCCTAGATCTGGCGCTCGGCAAAACCCCATGTTTGCCGAGTGCCTCCGATCCGCGGCACTCGGCAAAGCCCCCGCCCCCGGCCCCGCTATCTTCGATTGAGCCGCCACCCCCACCCCCGGGCCCGCTGCGCCGCCGCCGCTCCCCCGCCCGCGCCGCCCCCGCCGCCCCCGCCGGCCGCCGCCGCTCCCCGCCCGCGTTCCCGCCGCCCATGCCCGCCGCCGCCGCGTTCCAGGCCGCCGCGCGCCGCCCGCACGCGCCCCCGCCCGCGCCCGCCCGCCCGCCCGCCGCGCCGCGCCCCGCCCGGCCCGCGCCCCCGACGCCCGCGCCCGCGCCGCCCCCGCCGCCCCCGCCGCGCTGCCGCCCGCGTTCCCGGCCGCCGCCCGTGCCCGCGCCGCCCCCTCCGCGCCGCCGCCGCTCCCCCGCCCCGCGCCCCCGCCCGCGTTCCCGGCCGCCGCCCGCGCCCGCCCGCCCGCCCCCGCCCGCGCCCCGGCCCGCGCCCCCGCCCCCGCCCGACCCGCGCCCCCGCCCGCGTTCCCGGCCGCCGCCCGCGCCGCCGCCGCTCTCCCGCCCCGCGGCCCCGGCCGGCCCCGCCCGGCCCGCGCTCCGCTCTCCCGCCCCGCGGCCCCGGCCGGCGCCCCCACCGCAGCCGTGCCCCCGGCCTACGCCCCCGCCGCCGCCGCCGCCGCGGCCCCGGCCCCGGCGTGTGCTGAGAATGTCTGCCTCTGACTTTTCAATGTAGTTGCACACAAGTCATTCATTTTAAAGATCTCGCTACTTGTTTCTCCATTACCACTCGCATCCCACCTTATGCATGTTGATTTCAGGTTGATTATCTAAAAAAGGCTGATCCAGCAAGAAGCTATATTATTCAGTGACTGATTGGTAACCAAGGCATGTTGATTTTTTTTAATAACCTCCCTATTTTCTCTTTGCTTGATTAGAAGTAACGAAAGAACGGGTGGAGACAAACACAGGATTATGCTGTAACAATCAGAACTGAGAGGGCCTGGCGGACTGTCCGCCAGGACCCCTCAGTTCTGACGGACCGCTATTTCTTTGTGCTGTGCAGAGAGTGCTTGTTGTCTGTTACCTTTGGCTGTCATGTTGCTCTCACAATTTTCATAACTTGTGAGACCGAAAGAAACTTACCATAGGCATGTCTTGGGGCTTTTAGTCAACAATTAACACCCCTTTCGCACTTGTGATATGAGCTGAGTGCTCCTTGTGGCCAACTACATGATGACTTTCCAGAATTAAGTAGGGTTGGCTTACACCTTGAGTAACTGGGAGAATAGAGCAATCTGGGATTGTGATCTGTACTTGTTCAATATATAGGTATTGCTACTTGTATTTTTTGGGGGGCAAACAATTTTGAGCTGATAAGCTTTCGACCATATGAGACCCTAAATCTGTGTTTTCGACCATATGAGACCCTAAATCTGTGTTTTCGACCTACGCCATTACACGTTGTTTTGTTCATAAAAACTTGTATCATATTCAATTGATATTATTCTCGGCTATGTATTTCGAAAATAAGACATCTCTTTTTTTGTGCATTGATCCATAATGTATATGGATTTTATTTCCTTCTTGGCAGGACTTCGTTCCATCAGTTTCAACAACTAGCCATTGTATGTCCGGTTCAGTGTCAACTGAGGAATCGTGTTCGACTGTACCGCCGCTCTCAGCTCGAAGGCCGAGTCCAACACAGGTTTGTTTTAGTTGAATTGAGGTGTTCCAAAGTTAATCGGTCCAGTTGGCTTGATTCATGGCGGGACTAAATCAAATATGCAACAAGTTTTTTGCATACAAATTTCCCAATGACTTATTGACTCATTCTTTCAGTTGAACACCCGGTCGAAAAGAAGCTCACCTGCAAGGGTTAAGGAAAACACCCAGTCGGAATCATGTGGAAGCTCACCTGCAAGGTTTAGTTGTCCTTATAATTTGTATACGAAATTATTTGCACATTTCCAAATAGTTCTGACGCAAGTTTTTTTAATATTATTAAGTGGACCGATAGAGCTGGAGTATGAAATGTAAGTTTGTCTGCATCCTTATAATTATTTTTGAACAGGAAAGTCAAAAGTAAGCTGGATTATAAATTGTAGGTTTCCAACTGATCCGATGGACACGCGAAAAAGAATCCTTCTTTCTTTGCATGACATAAAGTTTGCGGATAGTAAGGATCAGTGGAGAGCTACTGATCCTGATGTACTGGAAAAAGTTGCACGAACTCTACAAGTTGTGGGTTGCAACTTGAGTATCGATGATATAAAAGAACATGTTACTGCATTGGAAAATGATGTCAAACTCCATTTGGTAAGCATTGCAATCCATATCATAATCCGAAACTTAGCTTAATCTTAATACCCTTCCAATCCACAAGTTTTTTTTTGGTTTATGCAGGCGGGTGAGCACTATATTTCAGAGCATTGGCTCACATATGCGGCAGTGTTTGACTATGTTACGCCTGACTATGTCGTCGAGACCCCGCCGACACATCTTGTAGACAATGATAATGTAGCCAATGAGCCTAATCCCAGAAAGAAGATGAAGATGAAGATGAGATGCAACGCAGAGTCCACCAGCAGTGGCAAGTCAGATTCAAGCATTGGTGAACATTTTTCAAACCTGATGGAAGGTAAAGAATTTGCCGCACAACTCTTCATGGGTCGACTGAGTATGGAAAATTGTTGTGACAAAGCTATGAGGTGTGGTTTCAAAGGCAAAGAACTTCGTTCTGTTCTAAATTTATGCAGGTTAAATTGGGAGCAGCGTCAGATATTCTTGAAACTTGAAGATTCTGAAGCAAAGGACTATGCCTTAGAAGCTATTTACGGGTTTGTCCCGCCGCCACCGCCTCCGCCTCTGCCGCCGCCGCCGACCCAGTGAGTTGTATGAACGTTTTCAAACTTGTATGGACTGTATATGTTCATTTATGCTGGCTCGGGACATTTGAACTTGTATGAACTTTGTCACGTGAGCATCCAATTGGCAAGCAAGTTGCACAACACAACATCACACTCTCTATCCAGGCAATGAATAAAGTTTGTCCGTGTCACTGGTGAATTTCACACTCATCTGTTACTAGGAGCGATAGAAGAGGATGCGTTGTTAATCGGGAAATATTGTGATAATAAAGCCATAAATGGAGCAGCCCTTTACCCAAAAGCTCTCACGCACAGGAAGCATCTAGCTAACGCGACGTCGATGGAAAAACATGAGGTCATGAGCATCTTGGTTGCTGCGGCAGTTCCTGCTGCACGCGTGCGCGGGGTGCCTGGGCCTCCATGGCTACTGAGGCTAAGAAATTTGGACTCCTCATTTGCTGATCAGCCAAAGCGATCACAATGGCTTAAAAAGTGATAACAATCGCTTAAATCTTGCTTGGATCTTGCTCCCTCGGCAAAGCTGGTGAATCTCTTGGGAAAGAACTTGAATCTTGCTTGGATCTTGCTCAAACCCAACCCTAGACCAAGGATTTGGAGTGGGGAAGCTAGGGTTTCACTTTGGGGAGTTTTGGAGTGCTTAGAAGGTGCTTGAGGCTAAGCTTATGCAGTTTGGCAGGGTGGATTTCCCGTTGGGGTCGAAGGGATATATACAGAGCCTCACTAAAAACTAGCCATTAGTCTGTTTTTAAGTGTCCTGGCGGACTGTCCGCCAGGACAGGCGGACAGTCCGCCAGGACCACTCGGGTTTGCATTTTTCTGTTCAATGCATGGGTTCCGGATTTGGTTTATTTGTGTTCTACCACACACTTTCCACATCCCCCTTGATAGTATGGTATACCTAGACTAAAGAAAATATAAAACAAAGAATTATCTTCGCTTGAACCACATTTCTTGAACTGGTACCGTTCTCCAATTTTAACGAATCGTCGGGTTTGCATTTTTCTGTTCAAGGCATGGGTTGGCTTCATTTCATAATGAGCAAACCAAATAAAGTCAAAGCATCATGATGAGATAAAACCAAGATAATGTAATATCACATGATTTCACAAACATAGAAAAGCAATAAGATCATAACCATGCAAACATCATCCATAAAAAGAAATTAGAAATTACAAGCCAACTTAGTTCAAATACGATACAAGCCAAGTCTCACATAGATCCAAAGTCTCACAACGACTCTAAAGGATGGAAAGATAAGAATGCTAGGAATGCTAGGATACAATCTTCTCCCCCTTTGGCATCAAACACCAAAAAGAGAAAAGACAAATGGAAGCTCGGAGCAGTAATCACTCATCATCCTCATCATCATCATCATCATCATCATCACCTACATCATAATGCTCCCACGCAGCTGGAAAGTCCCTAGGAGGAGAAGGCGGAAATGAGGGCCAATCCGTCTCCTCAATGCCAAGGTGGCGCTCAATCCTGTTGATACTCTGCTGATTTGCCCGAGCGTGAGCACGAACTACATCGTTGGTGTTGCGGCATACTTTGAAGAGAGCTTTCAAGCCAGAAATAAAGGCATTGCCTTTCCTGCGAGGACGAGTCCTAGAAGAGGAAGGCATCGCCGAGGTGGAGGGCATATCCATAGTGGGCTGGGGTGGAGAGTGAGCTGATGGGGGAGACTCGCCCTCTGGTGGAAACTCTTGCTTCTTGGGAGGCTGTGGGCAATATGGGGCATGGACCGCATCATATCCAAACTCCATTCCAGTCACGGCATTAATCATCCTTTGAATGTATGGAGCATAGATAACTGGATTACTGCCATGATGGAGCATGTACCTCAACTCCGTCCAGAAAAAGTGAAAGACACTAAAGGGCGAATGATCAAAGTCCATAGCTAGAAGAAGGTTCTTGACCGTACCATGAATCTTGGTGCGATCACCCCTCTTGGGAGTCAAGGTCTCCCGGAATATCCTGTTCATGATCTCCATATATGGACGTAGTCCATGAGTCGTCGCTATATCCGGATCCTCATCCCGATAGAGAGTCATAAGAGCTTCATCCGTTGGATTGATGTCATCGTGAATTTCCATCTCATCTAGAGTGTCATCAAGCTTAAGGATAGTAGCAAATTGCTTGTATGAAACCCAGAAGGCGCGCCCTTGAAGATTGAAGTGAATAAAGGAATTCTTGCCCTCACCTTCAAACCAAGCAGTGGAGCAAAATTGAGCAACCAACTCATTGTTCCAATCTTGATTGAGGGCCAAGAATTCATAGAGGTGTTTCCTCTCACATTCACATATGACCAAGTCAAAGGTTGGATTATTTTTCTCACTCATTTTATCCCAATTGATGTACTTGGAGACGGTGATAGCATTCTTCTTCTCAATAAAGACGGATATGTACCAATCAGCTTGAAATTTGCTCCAAAACCTCCTATCCGTGATGTACTTCTCATAATCATAAGGATTTTCCTTTCTTTCCTTAAATGCAGCACCTCTTTGCTTTGTGGTGTAATCCACTCGCTTCACTCCAGGGTCACCGAAGTTGATCCTTGTGTACTCCGGTCTGTGCATGATATACTTCCGGTAGGGTTGGAGTGGAGGGTACTCATCAAAGATAGGAACCTCCTCTTGAGGCACATCACCTTGTGGTTGAGCAGCTCTTTGGTAGCTACGCCTGGGTGCCGCATGGCTAGGACCGCCCATTTGCCCAGCTCGACTCATTGAAATTTTGGGCGTTGGCTTCCTTTTGCGCTTAGGTGGAGGAACGACTTCAATTTCATCGGAATCGGAGTTGGAGATGGGATCATGCAAGAACTTGGTCCTCCTCTCATGCACCATCTGTACATGTATAGGAAGTATACTGCTTGATTAGAAGTAATGAAAGAACGGGTGGATACAAACAAAGGATTATGCAGTAACAATCAAGACTGAGAGGTCCTGGCGGACAGTCCGCCTCTCGGTTTTGAATGTTCCCGCGAAAACATGTGATGTCAAGAATTAATCCAATGGGGCTCAAACTTTGTAGGCACATTCTAGATGATAATGGAAGCCTAGACTTAAATTTTGAACAACAATGAGTGGATAGATTGGGAGATCGACTTGAATAAAGGTTTAGGTTATGAAATGAACATGAACATGTGAACTAAAGATTTAGCCATCCATTCTTCAAGATTTTCAAAGAATAGCATGCTCTACCTAGCAGGAAACAATAGCTAAAAGCATTCCTCAAGATATGCATCGAGTAGAGAGATCGATGGAGGATTGTATATACCTTGTTCCTGCCCTAGGATGAATGGAAGTGCTTCCAAAGGATTGGAAAAGAGGGGAGAAGGTTCTTGCAGCCTGTGGAGGGGCTCCTTCGCCGTGGACCTTGCGGAGGAACCGAATCCTTGGCTCCACGGACAATGGGGGGCAATGGGGGGTGTTGTCCGTGGGGAAGGAAGAGAGAGTGAGAGGAGCTAGTTGTGTTATGTGGATGAAGAGAGATAGAGGAGCTTCATCCAAGAGGTATAGAGGGTTTTGGACAGTCTCCCACGGACATAACACGATGGGCCCACGAAGAGATAGCTGGATGGAAGAAAAATGATAAGTTCTGCTGGCTGACCCCGAGAGGTCCTGGCGGACTGTCCGCCAGGACCTCTCAGCCAGCCAAAAAAATATTTTATTTGCCGAGTGTCGGTCAGCTGACACTCGGCAAATACACCCTTTGCCGAGTGTCAAAAATCAAGCACTCGGCAAAGATAACGGCGTTTAGGGTTTAGGGTTTAGGGTATCTGTTTGCCGAGTGTATCTGTTTGCCGAGTGTTAGGCTCTCGGCAAAATATTTTATGCCGAGTGTTTTTTTTTGCCGAGAGCGACACTCGGCAAAGAATATGTTTGCCGAGTGCCCGAAATATAGCGCTCGGCAAACCTTTTCACCCTCGGCAAACCTGGTCTCTCCGGTAGTGTAACTATGGCCCATGGGCACGATTAGCTAGGTGTTGCTTCAGCCAGAAAAAAATCAATTTTTTTGATGTCTGAATACCCCCGCGAGGAGTCAACTAACACAAATTCTATTTTCTTTTGTAGCCCACCCATGGAGGGATGAGCGCATGCAATAAAGATAAATCGGTGATGTCAACTAGAGTTTAAAACTAAAAGGTCAATAATCTTATTCTAAAATATTCTAAAATCAAAAGAGATTGAATAAAAATCTTATTGATGCTACAAAAATTTATTTAGATTCCTGATTTGAAAATTAGATTGTTACAAAAATTAATTTACTTCTTCAACGCGTCTAGCTAGAACGTGTTGGATATCGACGTGTGGTTTCCCCAATGACTCGAAAACTATAACTTTGCCTTCTCTGGTGCTCAGTTCATATGATGACTCATGATAGCAACTATATGACAGGTAGACCACGAAGAGGAAAACCTGCAAGGGGAATCTTGTCGGTGGTCGCTTGCTAGAGCGGTGTTGAAACAGGTGGAAAATGGAACAGAACAGGGATTTCACTTTTGCAAGGAGGTTCTTTATCTGGAGTGGCTCCAGTTGGTTGCATGGTCATCATCCGTGGCCAGCGCACCGGTCGTAGGTCGATGATGGTGAAGGGCGGGGCAGTAATTGGGAGGCGGGCATAGGTGGCCGTGGGCAGCTCGGAAGAGCTCCGATGGAAGGGAGATTCGGGATATAAGGAGTGGGGGAGCTGTATTATAGAGGGTTCTACAAATCTCTTAACCAACAATAGTAACACAAGTTGAGTCATCGGCATGCTTGTAGCACTTACCAGACTATTATAATGTAAGTATAAGATTGATTATTCCTAGATAATGCATAGTGCAAAAACAGTTCAAATACACTTGAACTGCGTACACGTGAAGCGGACATAAAACATGCAGAGTTAAGTAGGGAGCTGAATATATATGCATGCCAAATACACCCCCCCCCTCTCTCTCTCTATTCAAAACTACAGTTGGATCACTTCAGTTTTCTCCTAAGTTCGAATATATTTAGCTGCTGGTGATATAATAATAACACCTGTTGCACAGTGGTACTGCTGCATGGACTTAACGCTCCCTAACGCGCTCTACCAGAGTATCTTTTAGACGTGGAAGGTGCCTGTGTGGATTTAGTTACTGTTTTGGCGGGTGGTTTGCCTGAGTACACGATTGAGATCTTCTGTTGGCTGGGCCCAGGGTATTTGGATTCCCTACTCTCGAGTTAGTTAACTTCATGGTGGTTCAAAATGCACGCAGGACCTTCTGCAGTATAACTGAAAACTCAATCACCGTACACGCGGTTGTTTTGAGCGTTGTATAAAACCTAGGCCAAATAATAGTCTTTGATCCAATATGATTCACAGGGGTACCACTCTTACCAAAATATGAGGAAATAAATAACAAAGTTCCAAGACCTTTATTCATCACAAAGCCATTCAGGACAGTGCAAACAACACGCAAACAGCAAAGCGGTAACTTAAAGAAGCACACTTAGACGGACAGCTATGGGAATCCATCCATCAGCTACTGCTAAAGTACTGATCGGTAGGGCCCCTAGCTACTTTATTGTATTAAACTGCACACAGCTGAGTAATCAAACAGCAGCACAAGGCATCAAGGTGGCCACCAGCATGCATGCCCAACGGTTTCGGCCGGTAGTACTGTTGGTAGCATACTGTGTTGCATCTATGGCTGGGCACCCACGTATGCCCCGAGAGAGTTGAGCACCCCGCCGGAATGAGCAAAGAAGCCGACGATGGCGCCCTTATGCATTGGTATCTCGAAACCCTTCCCAGCTGCCGGATCACCGTACGGCCCGTATGGCTCCCCGTCGCTAGTGACAAAAGTCAGCGATTTGACATTGTTGTCGAATGTGCCGGAGAGGTTGGCCAAATACGCACCTGCTGGAATGGTAAACTAACGACGATTTTGGCACATTAGAATAGGTTGGTACATTAGCTATAACAACGTACAATGAATCGACAAGAACATACATACCGTAGCTTTTGAGCCTGCAGCTGTGCCCCACGTATCGACCGACGTAGTTGACCCCTGGTCATTTTCATACGAGAAGGAGATGCCGTTGATGTGTCCACCGGCACCGTCCTTGCTGCTATAAACAGTAACGCTCTGAAGTTTCTTGGATGTCCCGGTCATGTCGTGCGATGTACCCTGAGCACCACCGAACGGGCCGACGGCAATCATCGCCTGCATGTACATATGCATCCATATGGGTAAATATAACTAGCGAGCGAGCTAGCAGGTTACTGTAGCTAGCTGTACGTAGAAAACCTAGCTAGCTGCAGTGCACAGGTAGTCTTTCCCTAGCTCGGCCAGCATATGATGGATCAGTTCAGAAAAGCAATAATTAATGCGCTATTTATGGATCTAGAGAACTGATGATGCATGCATAGTACTGTATATGACAGACAATCATCAACTGAGACACAGCTTAAAGTACCTACCATTGATGGGAGTTTGCTAAGTACGCAGTGGATGCCACGAGCTAGCTAAGGGATGTCACGAGCGTGCTTTGCTGCCCGGATCTTGTTGCTCTATGAACTAACGGGGATGCATGCCTATTTATAGTGCTGGTGAGCTGCTGGTGCCCGGTCCGTCTCTCTAGTGACGACAATATAACACGCAAGCATACATATGAGTATTGGATCATCAACGGCCTGGTGTAGCCAATAATTTCAAAAGACAAATTAACTAATGAGCCATTGCTTCGATCAGTCTCTCCCTGGTCAGCCGCGTCCTAGTTTAATCTACCTTGCAGCTAGTGGCGCCGTTCTAGTTTATTTAATCTACCTTGACTAGGGCTGGAGACTACTGTGCATGGGTGCAGGTTGCAGGATGCCTCCTTGCTCGAACCTTGCCCAATGCAAGTAGGAAATACAGACTCTTGGACGATCTAGACGAATCAAGAAATAATGCATGTCAATTCCATCTCTATCCATGGCCAGGCTGGTTTTAGCTAATGAGTTAGCTTGCGCAAGTTTTAGATGATTGGCGTACAATAATACAAGTATTCGTTGAAACCTTAGGATGGCCTAAACAATAATTTTTTTGCATCCAATATTCAGATGTTCTAACGAAGCTTAGCTTATCATGTTTGGGGATTTTGTCATGAATTATGCGTTTTTATCATTATTTGCTAGATGATTAATTTTCCATGACGCGTGCCATCATGACCAATTGTTGGGCACTTGCCCGGCTTAATCCGGCCACCTACTAACTATGGCCCATGGGCACGATTAGGTAGGTGTTGCTTCAGCCAGAAAAAAATCAATTTTTTTGATGTCTGAATACCCCCGCGAGGAGTCAACTAACACAAATTCTATTTTCTTTTGTAGCCCACCCATGGAGGGATGAGCGCATGCAATAAAGATAAATCGGTGATGTCAACTAGAGTTTAAAACTAAAAGGTCAATAATCTCTATCCATAAATTAACTTTTATTTCAATCTTTTTCCGGATGGGCCCGAGTTGGGGTATAGACTAACTTCCTTGCGAAACTCTGCAAGTGACCGCGTATGCATGGATGAACACCAGTTAGTTATAGGTACTAGCTAGGTTGCCAGGCTCATGATCATCAACAAGGCTGCTTCTTCATGTGGAAAGAATAGTCCACAGAGATGACGAGGTTTACCTTTACGTGATCCTTGGATGACCGCAGACGATCAAAACCACCACCAGCTCTCTCATCCCTTATAGGTCTAACACTAGTAGTAGAGTAGCTAGAGTCACCTTGCTGCTACTGCTTGCATACCGCGTCGAGTGCTTATGAATTATTGCTAGTAATCTAATGCAGTACTACAGGTGCTCCTCCTGTCCTGTTCCCACAAGCTGCCTCGCTGGCTTCCTTTCCCATTTGAAACCCCCGCGCCGCCTCCGCCTCGGGCCCGCGCGGCCCCTGCGGCCGCCGCCTCGGGCGCACGGCCCCCGCGCCGCCGCCGCCTCGGGCGCGCGGCCCCCCACGGCCCCGCGCGGCTCGGCCCCGCGGCCACCGCCGCCTCGGGCGCACGGCCCCCACGCCGCCGCCGCCCCCGCGCCCCTCTGCCCCGCGGTATGTACTGAATGATCCTGTATTTGACAGTTATCAAGTGGAAGATATGCGGTGAACAATTTATGGCAGTGAAGTTCGCTAGTGTAGCCTGGATAATTAGAAAGTTCTAACTTATCTACAATTCTAGTTTATATATAAGTGTTATGTACTAAATGTCTAAACACAATTCTTAAGCAAGAAATATTTGTTTGCATATGCACTAGTAGGTTAGTAGCTTTCATTTATTTTCTGAATTCTGTACAAATGTAGTCCCATGTGAACCAAGATAAGAACAATTCTGGAACTCTTATTGGTAGTAGTATAGCTACAATCCAGAAGAGCGCTGCTCCTGAGGTTATCTTCAGAATGTATTCACGAAGCTATGAATGAATTACCTACTTCGGATTGGCTAAGCCATTTTATTTTCTATGGTGCAGATGCTTCTTGCACTGATGGATGAGGCATACACTGGTTCTGCAATAGAAGATTCTAGGGGTAATTCAGGTTCTGATGATAGTAGTCCCCTAGACCTCGCTGACCCAATGTTCCTAGACCTTCTAAAAGATGAGAATGATGGTATTGCCGTAAGTAGTTTCTCCTATACAATAGTGTATGTTCAATGTTTCTATATTCCCCCTGAATTCTTAGTACTAGTGGTATCTTTTTCTACTGTTCCCTTCAGGCAAAACATTGGATATCTCCTACAATATCTTCGACATTACAAGTGGCAGTTAACAGTCCACAATCGGACAGATTAAAACAGTCACTGGAAATGGCACCTCGCTTTCTTTCTTTGTATTTTGCAATTGCATTACGGGACGTTAATGACTGTATGTTGCCTACCTTTTCTCATTATGATTACTATTGATATACATACTAAATTACCAACATAATGTTGATGTGAAAAATCTATGTTTGGTTGTTCAGCGCTGTTGTGTGCTCTTATTCCAGTAGTTATGTCAAGATATGCTGCAATGTTCCCAGACAAGGTTTTCTCATTCGAGGTAAACAACTTAGACTTATTCTGAATTTTCCTTGTCTCTTATGTGTTATACTGATGTTTTGTAACTATAGTTTGATACATATATGTTGAACTATTGCAGCTGTTGTTTTCACAAAACTTATTAATTCTGAAAGCCATCCTAAATGATGCTATGACTAACTGGAGCAGTCAGCAGTGGTAGGTTAAGTCCATCTATTTTATGTTGGAATATGTTGGATGATCAAAATGAAAGAAGTACAAACTGCCAATACCAACCTTCACCTATAATCCACAATGATGGTATATTCATATGGCTTGTCTGGCTTTGGAATTGGTTATTTGCCTAACATGACTTCTGTAAGTTCCATGTTCCCATATTCTAGGTTCCCTTATATTACATTCTTGTAGGTCAGGAAAAGACTGTCGGATTTCATATTGGCTGCCTTCCAGCGGTCTCCTGACATCATTGCAGTACTAAAAGTAATGTGTAAATTTGTGTTCTTTATTTCTTACTATACATACAAGTCAGAACTTCGAAGTCTGAACCAAATAAATGCCCATGTTATGTAGAACTTAGCAGCAATGAGGAGGCCTTTAAAAAGTTCCTTTATATAAGAGTTTTGTTAACAATTTCGCATGATAACTTTGAATCATTCTGCGGAAGCCTATTACTGACAGACTTGGTGAAGCTCATGATTACTTACACAGGTGCATACATGTGAAATGATTACTTACACAGAAATAGTAAACAGTGCATGTGTAAACAATGATTACTGGAGCTATAGTGAAGAAGATTCCTCATTTTTTTAGCAGGCATCCGATTATTTTCGTCGGCCGTATTGGCCGACGAAAATACCGTTATTTTCGTCGGCTGCCGACGAAAATAATCCTATTTTCGTCGACTTTATTCCGTCGGCCTATTTTCGTCGGGGGGCCGACAAAAATAGCTATTTTCGTCGGCATTTGTCCTATTTTCGTCGGCTTCTGGCCGATGAAAATAGCCTATTTTCCTGTAGTGTTCCTAAGGAATAAAAGGTTAAACAGTTTGAAATGGTTTTTTTAAGATGGAACCAAGATTATCAGGTCTTGAGTATTAACCTTATATGATTCTTTGGTGTGTTTGGGAATTTCGATAGATATAGTGAATTGGAAAGGAATTAAATATGAATTTCTGGATATAAGAAAAGGGTTTTCGACTATTTGAAAGTTTTAGATATTGGAACATGGTTCCATTGAGTTTCAACTAAGAATTTAGAGATGGAAATAGGTTTATACATTGTTGTAGTATTTTACTGTGGTTTTCTAAGGACTTATTGAGTAAGACAAACTAAAGATATATATAAGAAATGCATTTTCTAGACATAAGAAAAGGGAATTTAAATATTTTAATGCTCCAAATATTGTAACATTATTATATTTCATTTGAGCAAAGGATATGATGTAGGAAATAGGCTAGCAAGAATTTTCTTTTCATGGTTCGTTAGAATGTGTTTTCCAATATTTTAATGTTAAAATATTGGAATAACGTTCTATATTACGCTTGAATTTGGAAGAACGAGTACAAAAATATGCTTAGATACATTTGTAGCATTTTTAGGAGGTTTCTTGTGGTTTATTGAATTTGAACTGATGAAGAATGATATCTCATATAAATAGAATATGGGTTTTTGGATGATTAAAAGCTAGGAATAGTGGAAAGGTGGTTACCTGGTGTGGAAAATGGAGGACAGGATCTTACAATATTTTAACGCACAATTAATACCGATTTTTAAACTCCCTTTGGTACCGGATATACAACCAGTACCGAGCAACCGAGACTAAAAGTCTTGATCATTAGTACCAGTTGCATGGTCCGTACTAAAGGAACCTTTAGTATTAGTTGGTAACACCAACTGTTACTAATAGGGTTGCCAGGCTAATGCGCTAAGCCGGTCCAAGTAGTAGCTGTTGTTGTGCGGACCGGTAATAAAAGTAATTTTACTTTTTGTTTCCAGTTTTATTTCTTTTGTTGCTGTTTATTTACGCACAATTGTTACGTCTACACGTGTACCCGAGCTCGTACTCTGCTATACGTCCATCAGCCGTGATCATGTTGAAATCTTTTGAAACTAAATAACATGTTACGATCCAGCAACTACTTAAGTATATATCCAATATACAAGTATACAAGTATTTACGAATATATTAGTATTTACAAATGCACAACTATATAACTCATCACAAGTATATAACTCGTCATCACGATCCATCGGTTAATAGTGTTTTGTTTACATCACACGCCGACGACAGTGGTTGATTAAGCTTTCCGTTGAAGCAGAATGTTCCTTTGGCATATAAGACCTTGCAATTATGAAACCGTATGAGTTCCTACCAGATTGCCCGAATCCTATCCACCAAGAGGAGTTCTTCCTTCATTCTCATCATCTATCATTTAGAAAATATAACAAATATATTAAACTATCATGCCCGCACAATCAGAAATGTACTTGTAAATGGTGTTTACGTACTTAGATATTGGCACTCATCAATTTGTCACGTACAAAAGTGTGAATGTACTCACGAACATAATATCCACATAAATTGTTTCTAGTTTCCTATGTCCAAAACTAAAGAAGAAAAGAAGTTATAAAATATTTATATATGCATAGAAACAAACGAGATGTGCAAAGTCTCAATATATATACAAACACATACCGGAAAGTCATTCTAATATCAAGTGTTTCTTTAAAAGCAACACCGTGTTTTTTTCCAGAAAAATCCTTGATTCAAAAAATGAAATGTGGCTTTTTACAAATGAATAATAAAAATAATTTAATTGTTCAACGCATTTATCTAGGATGTGTTGGGTATCGGCTTGTGGTTTCCTAAATAAGTCGAAGACTATAACTTTACTTTCTCGTTCATGTGATGACACAGGATTGCAACCATATGACAGGTTGAAAATGAAGAGGAAAACCCGTGAAGGGGATCTCGTTGGTGGTCCCTTGCTAGAACGGTGTTGAAACTGGTGGAAAATGGAATGGAATGGGATTTCACTTTTAGAGCTTTTGCAAGGTGGTTTTTTTTATCAGGAGTGGCTCAAGTTAGTTGCGTGGTCATCATCCGTGAAAAGCGCACCGATCGTGGGTCGATGGTGGAGAACGGTGGTGCGGTAATTGGGAGGCGGGCATAGGTGGCCGTGGGCAGATCGGAAGAGCTTCGATGGAAAAATGAAAGGCTAGGGATGTTCGGTTGGTGATATAGGGTGCGGGGGAGCCATATTATGGAGGGGTCCAACATATAACTTAAGGCAACAATAATAAAAAAGAGTCGCGGTATATTTGTATCATTTACTAGGCTATTATAATTTAAGTATAAGACTGATTATTTTGCCTTGACAACACATATTTTCTTTAGCTTAAAAAATGAATCCTAGCTAGAAGTTACTATGAACGCTTAAATTTCATTCGAATAATACGTCTAGCGGTACTTCCCTTCATCACGGACCAATATTGTAAACCTAGTACCCTGGCCACTGAACAGCTAGCTAGCACCACGAACCTTCTATGGTCACGTATGTCCAAAATTCGTGAGAATCAACGACGCCACTAACATGCGTTAAGGCTGGTCATACGGTACCCTATCCTGGCATCTCGCTGATGGCACCTCTTAAACACGCCGTTGTTTTAGGTGTGATGATTATAGCAGTTATTAGCTTAATAACCAGTACTAGCACAAGACGTGCTGGCTTCTTTGCTCTCCGAGTCGTGAAAAATAATGGCCAAGTCTCGTCCAGGTCATCTTGCTGATTAAGTTTTTGGCATTTGAACGAAAACTGATTAGTTACTCGTAAGGTACTTAACAACATTATCCAACTGAGCAGTTGAATTGTTATTTTTTATACGACACTTACATATTTACACAAGCAGATGCAGCCCTATGACTATAAATGCAAGCGCACACACCGTCAACTGCATGCTATGGCCATTTCTTCAAAGAATAATTAGTGATAGTTACGAGCAACCTTGCTGAATAAAAGAATCAAACCGATCCAAAGTGATTGGGTTCCACAACACGAACTTGGCCGACCAAACGTATAAGTAGATGGACATCTTTACGTACAAGCAAACAGGTTGGTACTAGTACCATATACAAGTAGTGGCTTCTTCATGCCTGGTTGACTAATTCTGGCTCGAGTTGTTAAGTCTAAGAAATTAAGAAGAGAATTTAGATCAGTTTGTTAAGTCACTTGTAAAAGTGTGAATGTACTCACAAAAACAATAATCCCATAAATTGTTTCCAATTTCCTATGTCCAAAACTAAAGAAGAAAAGAAGTTATAAAATATTTATATATGCATAGAAACAAACAAGATGTGCAAACTCTCATTATATATGCAAACACATGCCGGAAAGTCTATTCTAATATCAAGTGTTTCTCCAAAAGCAATCCTGTTTTTTTCCAGAATAAACCTTGATTCAAAAAATAAAATATGTTTTGTAGAGATGAATAACAAAATTGTCACACCCGGTTTTAAGAAGAAACCAGATGCATCTCATATGTGCGCCAGGACCGAAAGTTATAATCTTAAGCAAACAAATAAATGTCTTTAACTAGCATCGGAACTTCAACTTCACAGACAGATGACTGGGAGATATATGCCTAGAACTCCTCGAAGTCTTCAGGGAACTCCGGACAGTTATCTTGTTCTGAGCAGCATTGGTTTTAGTAAAGCAAGCGTGAGTAAACTTATGATCGGTATTCATCAAGTGGAGTAAATTATATGACATGCAAGGCCAATTTCAAGGAATAGCTGACATGGTTTGACTGCGATAAGCACTTTTAGTTGGTCAAATTTTATTTAGCAAGCATTAGCTAAGTATAAGTATATACCATAAACTCTTAAGTAAGTAAAAGAGATAAGTACCAACAACATAAATAAAGAACATCAATTTAGATCATTTTTCAAGTTCAGTTATCATGTGAGGCTCCAAGGCGCTCTTAACCGTGAGCACAACTGATATATCTGTTTTCACACTGCAGAGGTTGTACACTTTACCCACAACTCGTGTTTTCCTTGATGCCTGGATTTGCAAGGCCCTTAAACACTTCCGAGGTGAGTGGCAGGGATTCACTACGAGGCCTTACAAAGGCTCCCTAAATCCCTAACTTATGACAATCCGCTAGGGTTTCAAGTCAAAACGGTCATAACTCTTCTAATGAGGAAGACGCCTTAACCAGGACCATATCACAACCTCAAGAGGACCGAGCTATACCCGAACGATGCAACCCCTCTTGCCATTTCGGTAAGATTATCATAAGCTAAAGTTTCTAATTAATTAGCCAAGGCCAGAGCCATGTAGTATTGTGGTTGCACTATTTTCGTAGGTGCTCCTCCATGTTCCACTTAAGATAATGATCTTATAATTAACACCATAAAGGTATCCAAAAATATGAAGTAAAACAAGTGTAGCATTGTTTCTAAGTTAACCAACCAAAGTCTAAGTAGATGAGCAACTAGCATTGCTACAACATAAAGTAAACAACCTAGGTTTAATCAAGAAAGTACAATAGACACTAGGCATGTCCTTAGTTTGGGATCCATCAAATTATAGACTCATGCATGCATATAAATAAAGGTGTGTATTAAGATTATTCGGACCGAATTATGATCAAGGACCACTTGCCTTCTTCAAAGCACTGCTGCTGCTCAGGGGCGTCTTCAAAGCCTTGGTCTTAAGGATCCTCGAACTGCGCACCGTCTATCGCACCACACAAGTTCATACAAACAAACAAGTACAACAAATAAGAAACAGTACACCAAACAATGTAAACAGAACAAAACAAGGTTATAAAGCTACTGTACACATCGCAAGGATCGTGTGGGCGCAAGAATCGATGAACACGGAGTTGAAACGTACAAGTTATGGCTAAAACATGGTTCTAGGGGCTTATTTGTAAAAGATTTAAAACTAAAAGGGCTCTGAACAAAAAAATAGAGGGCTAAAACATAAGAAAAGGACCTAATCGCAAATACTTTTGAACTAGGGTGGAGCGTGGACTGATTTTCATAAAACAGAGGGACTATTGTGCAAAACTAGCTAGGGTTGACCGGAACGGGGTTGGGCTGACTCGGGGTAGATCGAATCTGATCTGTTGGATCTAGAACCAACGGCGCGCGGCCGGAATCTCGCCGGACTTCACCAAACGGCAGTCCGGGGCTTGGTTTCGACTCGGGTTGGGGTCAGGAGGAAGAGGGCATGACGGAGAACGCGTCTAGGGGCTCGGGATGGGAAACCGCGGGCCAGAGAGGGGCGTTTGATGGCGGCGCGCGGCGTGGCGACTCCGACGAGAAATCGCACGCTCGAGAAGGCGAGATTGAGAGGGAAATCAGAGGGGCTACCTTTCTCGCCTCAAGGCGGAGCTCCGGCGGCGGTTGGAAGCGAGATTGGGTCGGCGAGGCGGCGGGTTTGAAGGCACGACCGTACTTGAGCGGCTGCGGCTGCGTGAGCTAGGTTTTGCGAGGCGGAGGGCGGCTGCTGCGGGCTTTGGTGGGTCAGGGGGGTCCTGGAGGCTGCTTATAAAGGGGCGGCCGCGGGGCCTCGGCATGCATACCGAGAGACGAGGGGAGGCAGCCTGGCCAGGTTGGATCGAGCTCGAGTCCGGCTCGGTCGGTGGAGGGGATGACCCCAACATGTGGAGCCCGTATGTCAGTGGCAGAGAAGTAGAGAAGAGGGCGGGGTTGGTCGGGAGTGAGGGTTGGGCCGGGATAGGGGAGCGGCTGGGCCGGTTGTGCTGGGCCGCGCGGGAGAAAAGGAAGGGAGAAGAGAGAAGGGAAAGAGAGAGGGAAAAGGAACTGGGCTAGGCCAAAAGAGAGAAGGAAGGGGGAGTGGGAAAGAAAGAGGATTAGATTGAGCCCAAAAGAGAAAAGGGAGAGGAAAGAAAAAAGAAACAATCAAATTTATTTGAATTTAAATTCAACTGAAAGACAAGCAATAAAACGATGCGATGCGGCATGAAACACACAAGACCTATATTTTCTTATATTTCTTTTTATGGCTAAGTAAATTATATATAATTCGCGGTAAATATTCTAAAATCAAAAGAGATTGAATAAAAATCTTATTGATGCTACAAAAATTTATTTAGATTCCTGATTTGAAAATTAGATTGTTACAAAAATTAATTTACTTCTTCAACGCGTCTAGCTAGAACGTGTTGGATATCGACGTGTGGTTTCCCCAATGAGTCGAAAACTATAACTTTGCCTTCTCTGGTGCTCGGTTTATATGATGACTCATGATAGCAACCATATGACAGGTAGACCATGAAGAGGAAAACCTGTCAAGGGGAATCTTGTCGGTGGTCGCTTGCTAGAGCGGTGTTGAAACAGGTGGAAAATGGAACAGAACAGGGATTTCACTTTTGCAATAGGAGGTTCTTTATCTGGAGTGGCTCCAGTTGGTTGCATGGTCATCATCCGTGGCCAGCGCACCGGTCGTAGGTCGATGATGGTGAAGGGCGGTGCAGTAATTGGGAGGCGGGCGTAGGTGGCCATGGCAGCTCGGAAGAGCTCCGATGGAAGGGAGATTCGGGATATAAGGAGTGGGGGAGCTATATTATAGAGGGTTCTACAAATCTCTTAAGCAACAATAGTAACACAAGTTGAGTCATCGGCATGCTTGTAGCACTTACCAGGCTATTATAATGTAAGTATAAGATTGATTATTCCTAGATAATGCATAGTGCAAAAACAGTTCAAATACACTTGAACTGCGTACACGTGAAGCGGACATAAAACATGCAGAGTTAAGTAGGGAGCTGAATATATATGCATGCCAAATACACACCCCCCCTCTCTCTATTCAAAACTACAGTTGGATCACTTCAGTTTTCTCCTAAGTTCGAATATATTTAGCTGCTGGTGATATAATAATAACACCTGTTGCACAGTGGTACTGCTGCATGGACTTAACGCTCCCTAATTAATATTGGATGCAAAAAAATTGTTGTTTAGGCCATCCTAAGGTTTCAACGAATACTTGTATTATTGTACGCCAATCATCTAAAACTTGCGCAAGCTAACTCATTAGCTAAAACCAGCCTGGCCATGGATAGAGATGGAATTGACATGCATTATTTCTTGATTCGTCTAGATCGTCCAAGAGTCTGTATTTCCTACTTGCATTGGGCAAGGTTCGAGCAAGGAGGCATCCTGCAACCTGCACCCATGCACAGTAGTCTCCAGCCCTAGTCAAGGTAGATTAAATAAACTAGAACGGCGCCACTAGCTGCAAGGTAGATTAAACTAGGACGCGGCTGACCAGGGAGAGACTGATCGAAGCAATGGCTCATTAGTTAATTTGTCTTTTGAAATTATTGGCTACACCAGGCCGTTGATGATCCAATACTCATATGTATGCTTGCGTGTTATATTGTCGTCACTAGAGAGACGGACCGGGCACCAGCAGCTCACCAGCACTATAAATAGGCATGCATCCCCGTTAGTTCATAGAGCAACAAGATCCGGGCAGCAAAGCACGCTCGTGACATCCCTTAGCTAGCTCGTGGCATCCACTGCGTACTTAACAAACTCCCATCAATGGTAGGTACTTTAAGCTGTGTCTCAGTTGATGATTGTCTGTCATATACAGTACTATGCATGCATCATCAGTTCTCTAGATCCATAAATAGCACATTAATTATTGCTTTTCTGAACTGATCCATCATATGCTGGCCGAGCTAGGGAAAGACTACCTGTGCACTGCAGCTAGCTAGGTTTTCTACGTACAGCTAGCTACAGTAACCTGCTAGCTCGCTCGCTAGTTATATTTACCCATATGGATGCATATGTACATGCAGGCGATGATTGCCGTCGGCCCGTTCGGTGGTGCTCAGGGTACATCGCACGACATGACCGGGACATCCAAGAAACTTCAGAGCGTTACTGTTTATAGCAGCAAGGACGGTGCCGGTGGACACATCAACGGCATCTCCTTCTCGTATGAAAATGACCAGGGGTCAACTACGTCGGTCGATACGTGGGGCACAGCTGCAGGCTCAAAAGCTACGGTATGTATGTTCTTGTCGATTCATTGTACGTTGTTATAGCTAATGTACCAACCTATTCTAATGTGCAAAAATCGTCGTTAGTTTACCATTCCAGCAGGTGCGTATTTGGCCAACCTCTCCGGCACATTCGACAACAATGTCAAATCGCTGACTTTGTCACCAGCGACGGGGAGCCATACGGGCCGTACGGTGATCCGGCAGCTGGGAAGGGTTTCGAGATACCAATGCATAAGGGCGCCATCGTCGGCTTCTTTGCTCATTCCGGCGGGGTGCTCAACTCTCTCGGGGCATACGTGGGTGCCCAGCCATAGATGCAACACAGTATGCTACCAACGGTACTACCGGCCGGAACCGTTGGGCATGCATGCTGGTGGCCACCATGATGCCTTGTGCTGCTGTTTGATTACTCAGCTGTGTGCAGTTTAGTACAATAAAGTAGCTAGGGGCCCTACCGATCAGTACTTTAGCAGTAGCTGATGGATGGATTCCCATAGCTGTAAATCCACACAGGCACCTTTCACGTCTAAAAGATACTCTGGTAGAGCGCGTTAGGGAGCGTTAAGTCCATGCAGCAGTACCACTGTGCAACAAGTGTTATTATTATATCACCAGCAGCTAAATATATTCGAACTTAGGAGAAAACTGAAGTGATCCAACCGTAGTTTTGAATAGAGAGAGAGGGGGGGTGTATTTGGCATGCATATATATTCAGCTCCCTACTTAACTCTGCATGTTTTATGTCCGCTTCACGTGTACGTAGTTCAACGAACTGTTTTTGCACTATGCATTATCTAGGAATAATCAATCTTATACTTACATTATAATAGCCTGGTAAGTGCTACAAACATGCCGTGACTCAACTTGTGTTACTATTGTTGCTTAAGAGATTTGTAGAACCTCTCTATAATATAGCTCCCCCACTCCTTATATCCCGAATCTCCCTTCCATCGGAGCTCTTCCGAGCTGCCCACGGCCACCTGCGCCCGCCTCCCAATTACTGCACCGCCCTTCACCATCATCGACCTACGACCGGTGCGCTGGCCACGGATGATGACCATGCAACCAACTGGAGCCACTCCAGATAAAGAACCTCCTATTGCAAAAGTGAAATCCCTGTTCTGTTTCATTTTCCACCTGTTTCAACACCGCTCTAGCAAGCGACCACCGACAAGATTCCCCTTGACAGGTTTTCCTCTTCATGGTCTACCTGTCATATGGTTGCTATCATGAGTCATCATATGAACCGAGCACCAGAGAAGGCAAAGTTATAGTTTTCGACTCATTGGGGAAACCACACGTCGATATCCAACACGTTCTAGCTAGACGCGTTGAAGAAGTAAATTAATTTTTGTAACAATCTAATTTTCAAATCAGGAATCTAAATAAATTTTTGTAGCATCAATAAGATTTTTATTCAATCTCTTTTGATTTTAGAATATTTACCGCGAATTATATATAATTTACTTAGCCATAAAAAAATATAAGAAAATATAGGTCTTGTGCGTTTCATGCCGTATCGCATCGTTTTATTGCTTGTCTTTCAGTTGAATTTAAATTCAAATAAATTTGGTTGTTTCTTTTTTCTTTCCTCTCCCTTTTCTCTTTTGGGCTCAATCTAATCCTCTTTCTTTCCCACTCCCCCTTCCTTCTCTCTTTTGGCCCAGCCCGGTTCCTTTTCCCTCTCTCTTTTCCCTTCTCTCTTCTCCCTTCCTTTTCTCCCGCGCGGCCCAGCACAACCGGCCTAGCCGCTCCCCTATCCCGGCCCAACCCTCACTCCCGACCTACCCCGCCCTCTTCTCTGCTTCTCTGCCACTGACATGCAGGCTCCACATGTTGGGGTCATCCCCTTCCACCGACCAAGCCGAACTCGAGCTTGAGTCCGACCCGGCCACGCTGCCTCCCCTCGTCTCTCGGCGCGCATGCTGAGGCCCCGCGGCCGCCCCTTTATAAGCAGCCTCCAGGAACCCCCCTGACCCACCAAAGCCCGCAGCAGCAGCCCTCCGCCTCGCAAACCCTAGCTCGCGCAGCCGCAGCCGCTCGAGTACGGTCGCGCCTTCAAACCCGCCGCCTCGCCGACCCAATCTCGCCTCCAACCGCCGCCGGAGCTCCGCCTTGAGGCGAGCAAGGTAGCCCCTCGGATTTCCCTCTCAATCTCACCTTCTCGAGCGTGCGATTTCTCGTCGGAGTCGCCACGCCGCGCGCCGCCATCAAACGCCCCTCTCTGGCCCGCAGTTTCCCATCCCGAGCCCCTAGACGCGTTCTCCATCATGCCCTCTTCCTCCTGACCCAAACCCGAGTCGAAATCGAGCCCCGGACTGCCGTTTGGTGAAGTCCGGCGAGCTTCCGGCCGCTCGCCGCCGCGAAACCCGCCGCCTGCGCCGCCATGGCCGCCGCGTGCCGTTGGTTCTAGATCCAACAGATCAGATTCGATCTACCCCGAGTCAGCCCAACCCCGTACCGGTCAACCCTAGCTAGTTTTGCACAATAGTCCCTCTATTTTATGAAAATCAATACGCGCTCCACCCTAGTTCAAAAGTATTTGCGATTAGGTCCTTTTCTTATGTTTTAGCCCCTTTCTTTTTTCTAAAATCCAACTTGCCGTCCCTAACCCATCGGTTTTCTATACTAACCCCCGAGTTTAAGGTTTATTTATGTTTTAGCCCTCTATTTTTTTTCAGAGCCCTTTTTTTTAAATCTTTTGCAAATAAGACTCTGGAACCATGTTTTAGCCATAACTTCTACGTTTCAACTCCGTGTTCATCGATTCTTGCGCCCACACGATCCTTGCGATGTGTACAGTAGCTTTATAACCTTGTTTTGTTCTGTTTACATTGTTTGGTGTACTGTTTCTTATTTATTGTACTTGTTTGTTTGTATGAACTTGTGTGGTGCGATAGACGGTGCGCAGTTCGAGGATCCGCAAGACCAAGTGTAAGCATCTAGGCCCTCAAGGTATGTTTCGGTGATTAATGACAACCATTATTGCGACTAATGAGTTTGTGCAGATTTATAGATCATTATCGCTCATTTGGTTATATGTCAAAAGAGGCCCCTAATTTTCATTATTCAAAAAGGCGATCTCGGCATTCAACTCAATAATATGTCAAGACTAAGGATCTTTCTAGTCCTAAGTGTCATAAGGTTGAGAAGGACACTTAGGTTAGTATAGGTTTTATAGTTTTGTAGTGATCGCACTATTAAGAGGGGTTTAGGCTTAGTAACTTGAGCATGGACATGGTCATTTGAAAATGGATGCACACAATGGTCACTCAGGTTTCTAGAAGCTCAAATAAGTGGTTCTTAACTTATATCTCAAGAAATATTTGGATTTCATTCAAGACTCAAGTCAGAAAGGGCAAAATCAGAAAAATCATTATCACCGGATTAACCGACGCCTCAAGTTTTCTATACGTCGGTTAAACATGGTCTACAGGTCAGGACAAGTCAATACACCGGTTAAACCGACGTTATTTGAAATTGGTCGTCGGTGCAGTTGTCCAGAGACTCGGTTTTCACTTGATCAGTGGACAACTACACTCACCGGTTAAACCGACGCTATTTGAAATTGGACGTCGGTGCAGTTGTCCAGTGACTTGGTATTTCTGTTGATCAATGGATGACTACACTCACCGGTTAAACCGATGTCACGTCGGTTAATTTTCTCAAACAGTAACGGCTAGTTTTCAGAAGGGGAGTTTACATTCACCGGTTAAACCGACGATGATTATTGGAGAGACGTCGGATTAACCGGCGATACGCAGTTTTTCTGGCAGCTTTTTCTCCAACGGCTCCATTCGTGTGAGCTGCCCATATATACCCCTCCAATGGGTCATTCTACTACTCTTGACACCAGGCAACATCCAAACACACATACTATAGTCAAGAGACACCTTGAGCTTTAACATTACATACACTTGTTCATTCAATCATTCAAGAAGCAAGATTAAGGACTTGAGAAGAGAGAAACTTGTGTGCATCCATTCTTGGTGATTGGTTCTTGTTCAAGTGAAGGCCTTAGCTTGTTACTCTTGGTGATTGGCATCACCTAGGCGATCTTGGTGATCGAGGTGATTCTCGCGGAGCTTGCCAAGGATTGTGGAAGCCCGGAGAAGAGACTTGTACGTGGCTTGATCTCCACCACACCGGGATGGTGAACGGAGACTCTTAGTGAGCGCCCTCGTCTTGGTGACTTGGGAGGTGACAATACTCTTTGTGAGTGTCACAACGTGGATTAGGGGTGTGTGCCAACACATCGATATCACGGGAAAAATTCGGTTGTCTCTTGTCCACTTTACTTATTCAAGCACTATCTTTCATGCAATTCATTCATGTGCTTGATTTAGGGATGACTAGTTAGCTCTACCTTGCTAGGCTTTATCTCTTTTTATCTTATCTAGCTTGTGTAGGTTGTTTAGTTATCCGGTTGGTGAATTGGTGCCTTTCTAGTTTTGCATAGGTTAAGGTTGCTTTATCTTGTTTTAGAAATTGAAAAAGGCCCAATTCACCCCCCCTCTTGGTCCATCGATCCTTTCACCAAGGCTTTGAAGACGCCCCTGAGCAGCAGCAGTGCTTTGAAGAAGGCAAGTGGTACTTGATCATAATTCGGTCCGAATAATCTTAATACACACCTTTATTTATATGCATGCATGAGTCTATAATTTGATGGATCCCAAACTAAGGACATGCCTAGTGTCTATTGTTTTAGAAATTGAAAAAGGCCCAATTCACCCCCCCCTCTTGGTCCATCGATCCTTTCAATTGGTATCAGAGCCTCGTTGCTCATTTGGATCATTAGGCTTCACCGCCTTGAGCTATGGCCAAGATGGGTGGTTCGCCGCCGCACTTCGAGGGCAAGAACTTTGCCTATTGGAAAGTTCGCATGGCCGCATACCTAGATGCGATTGCCCCCGAAGTATGGTTGGCAACTAAAGTCGGGTTCACCGGAGATCCCACCCCCGACCAATTAAAATGGAATGCTAGAGCTAGAAATGCAATTTTCGAAGCTATTAGTGAGGAGGTCTTTGCTAGAGTTAATGGCATGGACCTAGCAAGTGATATTTGGAAGGAGCTCATTGAGATTCATGAAGGTTCCACCAAAGTTCGTGAGCAAAAATATCACTTGTTTAGAGCTAAGTATGATTCCTTCAAAATGCTAGCTCATGAAAATTGCAATGATATGTATTCTCGCTTGAATGTCATTGTCAAGGACATTAATGCACTTGAAATATCCAAAATTGACAGTGCATCCATCAACCGCAAGATCCTCATGCTCCTCCCGAAGCCCAAGTATAACATTATCAATGCTATGCTTCAAAAGGAGGATCTCGCCACAATGGAAGTAGGAGAACTTGTGGGCGAAATTCGCGCTCATGAAATGAGCATTCTTGGTATGACCGAAGAGCCAACATCAAGCAAGTCAATTGCTCTAAAGACCAAGACAAACAAATCCTGCAAGCTCAAGATGGTCAAACAAGACTCAAGCTCAAGCAATGAAGAAGATGATCATCATGAGAGCTCATTCGATGTTGAAGATGATGGAGAACTTGCTCTCATGATGAGAAAGTTCACACGCTTGAATGAGAAGATCAATAAGAAGGGTTTCAACTTTGACTCCAAGAAGGGAATGTTCCGGCCAATGGATGTCAAGAACAAGATTTGCTACAATTGTGGCGAAAAAGGACACATCCGTCCAAATTGCCCCAAGCCGGACAAAAGAAGCAAGGACAACAAGAGTAAGCATCGCCATGATTCAAGCGATGATGAAGAAGAGGAGAGGAAGAACAAAAACAAGAGATTTGGGAAGAAGAAGACCCATGACAAGAAGACCAAGCTCTTCCCAAAGAAGAAAGGGCACTCCAAGAAAAGTTTCTTGGTGGAGAAACAAGAGTGGGTGACCGATGTCTCATCAAGCAAAGACTCAAGTGATGAAGAAGACATTGTCACTATCGCCCTCACCAATGAAGAACCACCTCTACCACCGCCTCCTATGTGCCTCATGGCAAAAGGTAACACCAAGGTATGTGAGGTGGATAGTGAAGATGATAGTGATGAAGAGCTTGATCCAAATGAATTCACTAACCTCATCAATGAGTATACATCCGTCATCAAGAGGGAAAAAGGCAAAGTCAAAATTCTTGAGAGCACTCATGCCAAGTTAGAGCTTGCCCACTCCGACTTACTTAGTAAGTACAATGACTTGCTCAAAAAACACAATGAGTCACTTGTACTTGCTAAGCAAGTTGAAGAGAGCCACAAAAAGCTCAAACAAGAGCATAGGGAGTTGGCTCACAAGTATCAAGAACTTGAATTTGCTTATGAAGTAATTGACCCAAGTCTTGAGAAAGTTGTTCATGAAAAGGTCAATGCTTCTACTTCATGTGATGACCTACTCATTGATGCATATGCCACTAATATTGTGCCCAAGCTTGCCTCTTCTAGGGAAAAGGAATTGATGGATCAAGTGGCAAGCCTCAAGAGTAGTGTGGAGAAACTCTCAAGGGGAGAATACATCCACAAGGAGATTCTCTTTAACAATGCCCGTGACTATGGTAAGAGAGGTCTTGGTTCTTTTCCGGAGCCAAACATGGCTACAACTCCTTCTCCGGAGATCAAGACAAGCTTCATCAAGGAAGTTGGCTCATATTACCAACATTGCCAAGTCACCGGGCACCACACTAGGGAGTGCACTTTACCATCACGTCCTCTTCCTAAATTACCCAAGAATTACTCATCAATGTTCCAAAATAATCATTTTCTCTTGAGTAAAGTGAAGGGCAAGGTGAAGGCCAAGTTCATTGGCAAAATTGTTAAGGAGTCGAAGAAGAAGCTCCCCAAGCAACTTTGGGTCCCAAAAGCTCTTGTCACACATGTGCAAGGCCCAAAGCTTGTTTGGGTTCCGAAAACTCAAAAATAAATTCTCATGTGTGTAGGTGAACTACAAAGCCGGTGGAAAACATTGGGTACTTGATAGCGGTTGCTCTCAACATATGACCGGCAATAATAGCATGTTCACCTCACTTGAAGACCCCGGCGATCATGAACATGTCACCTATGGTGATAACTCAAAGGGGAAAGTCTTAGGTTTGGGTAGAATTGCAATTTCAAAAGATTTATCCATTTCAAATGTTTTGTTTGTAGAAGCACTTAGTTTTAATCTCATCTCCATTGCACAATTATTTGATCTTGGACTAACGTGTGCCTTTGACAAGAATGGTGTTGTAGTGACTCATGAAAAAGACAAGTCATTGGTATTCACGGGGTTTAGGCATGGCAATATCTATTTGGTGGATTTCTCTACAAAGCAAACAAGCACCATGACTTGCCTCTTCACCAAGTCGTCCCTTGGGTGGCTTTGGCATAGAAGAATTGCTCATATTGGCATGAGCAACCTTAAGAAAGCCCACAAGAGAGGGATGATCACCGGCATAAAGGACGTCACTTTTGACAAGAACAAGCTATGCAAAGCATGTCAAGCCGGGAAGCAAGTTGCAACTCATCATCCTATCAAGATGATGTTGTCTACCTCCAAGCCGCTCGAGCTACTACACATGGATCTCTTTGGTCCAACTTCATACAAGAGCATTGGCGGTAACCTCTATTGCCTAGTAATTGTTGATGATTTTTCACGTTACACTTGGGTCATGTTTCTAGGCGATAAGGGTGAAACTCCGGAAATCTTCAAGTCATTTGCAAGAAAAGCTCAAAGGGAATACAATTCCCCAATCGTGAAGATCCGGAGTGACAACGGCACCGAGTTCAAAAATATGAAGATTGAAGAATGGTGCGATGAAGAAGGAGTCAAACATGAGTTTTCCGCCACCTACACGCCCCAACAAAATGGTGTGGTGGAAAGAAAGAACAAGACACTCATCACCCTAGCAAGAGCAATGTTGGATGATTATGGCACGTCCGAAAAGTTTTGGGCGGAAGCAATCAACACGGCGTGTCATGCATCCAACCGTGTGTATCCTCACCGACTCCTCAAGAAAACTCCATATGAGCTTATCACCGGGAAGAAACCAAATATATCATACTTTCGAGTCTTTGGTTGCAAATGCTTCATTTATAAGAAGAAAAGGCTCGGTAAGTTTGAAAGTAGATGTGATGAAGGTTTCTTTCTTGGTTATGCATCAAACTCCAAAGCATATAGAGTATTCAATCAAACCTCCGGGTTAGTTGAAGAAACATGTGATGTGGAGTTTGATGAATCTAATGGCTCCCAAGAGGAGGTTGTTGGCTATGAAAATGTAGGGGATGAAGAAATTGAAGAAGCTTTAAAGAAAATGTCCATTGGGGATATCAAGCCGGAGGAGGTGCATGAAGACAATGATCAAGGGGGAGGAACTTCCTCATCTTTACCAAACACCTCCATGGCACCCCAAGCGAATGAAGATCAAGATAAAGTTGATCCACTACCCCAAGAAAATGTGTCAACGCCAACACCCCAAGCCCAAGAACAAGAAGAGCAAAATATTCCACCACAAGCACAAGTCACTCATGATCCACCCCAACAAGCATCCACGCAAATACCGCTAGTGAAGCATGGTCGCATCTCCAAGGATCATCCAATTGGTCAAATCATTGGTAGTCCTTCCAAAGGAGTAAGAACTCGTTCTAAGCATGCTTCATTTTGCGAACATCACTCGTTTGTTTCTTGTATTGAACCCACTAGCATAGAGGAAGCACTTGAGGACTCGGATTGGGTGATGGCCATGCAAGAAGAGTTGAACAATTTCACCCGCAATGAAGTATGGGTCCTCGAAGCTCCTCCGAAAGACAAGAACATCATCGGCACAAAGTGGGTCTTTCGAAACAAGCAAGATGAACATGGGGTGGTGGTACGCAACAAAGCAAGACTTGTGGCAAAAGGGTTTTCTCAAGTCGAAGGTTTGGATTTTGGTGAAACTTTTGCTCCGGTCGCAAGACTTGAAGCTATCCGCATTCTTCTTGCTTACTCTTCACATCATAATATTAAGTTATATCAAATGGATGTGAAAAGTGCTTTCTTAAATGGCTTTATTAACGAACTTGTTTATGTTGAGCAACCTCCCGGGTTTGAAGATCCGAGGAATCCTAACCATGTTTATAGGTTGCACAAGGCACTCTATGGACTCAAACAAGCTCCAAGGGCTTGGTATGAGAGGCTTCGTGACTTCCTAATCATGCAAGGTTTCAGGATCGGGAGGGTGGACACCACTTTGTTCACAAAAGACGTCAACGGGGATCTTTTCATTTGTCAAATTTATGTTGACGATATTATCTTTGGCTCAACTAATGATTTACTAAGCCATGAGTTTGCTACCATGATGTCTAGGGAATTTGAGATGTCCATGATTGGTGAATTGACTTTCTTCCTTGGTTTTCAAGTCAAACAAATGAAGGAAGGGACATTCATCTATCAAGAAAAATATACTAGAGATATCTTGAAGAAGTTCAAGATGGATGAATGTAAGCCAATTAAGACTCCTATGGCTACAAATGGGCATCTCGACTTGGATGTGGACGGTAAACCTGTTGATCAATCCCTCTATCGTTCAATGATAGGGTCTTTGCTTTACCTTACCGCATCTAGGCCCGATATAATGTTTAGTGTGTGCTTGTGTGCCCGTTTTCAAGCCAACCCTAAGGAATCACATCTTTCGGCTGTGAATAGGATCCTTCGGTATCTCAAGCACACCCCTAGCATAGGCTTGTGGTACCCCAAAGGCGCTAGCTTAGATCTCTTGGGATACTCGGATTCGGATTTTGCAGGAAGCCGTGTCGATCGCAAGAGTACCTCCGGGGGTTGCCACTTGCTTGGGCGTTCTCTAGTTTCTTGGTCGAGTAAGAAGCAAAATTCCGTGGCTTTGTCCACCGCGGAAGCGGAATATATAGCTGCCGGTGCATGTTGTGCCCAAATTCTATATATGAAGCAAACCCTTTTGGACTTTGGTGTGAAACTAGGAAGAATACCACTCCTTTGTGACAATGAAAGTGCCGTAAAAATTGCCAAGAATCCGGTTCAACACTCTCGCACAAAGCACATTGATATTCGCCATCACTTCTTGCGTGATCACGAAGCCAAGGGGGACATTTCCCTTCAAGGTGTGAGATCCGAGGAGCAATTGGCGGATATTTTCACAAAACTTTTAGACGAGAGTACCTTTGTTAGGCTAAGAAATGAGCTAAATGTGTTAGATGCGGCAAACGTCATGTAAGTTGCCATGTCATATAGAAAAATGCATACATATAGGACACTTGTCTAACCATGGTAAGATAGTGATGAGCAAGGGTTTAGCTAGAGGTGGTGGTCCACTTGTTTTTCTCTAGGCTTGTAGAAAGGCTCATCATGATGAAGCTTTCCGTGGGATCAAACTTGACAAGTAGATCTTAAATTCTCGCTATGCATTTCATGTCATATAGTTGTGCATCTCATGTTTACCTTTCTTTCGCATGTGTTTGTAATTTGCATTATCATTGCATGCGTAAAGGTCACAAAGGAGATCACTTGATGAAAATGAGACTTGTTTTACATGCAAGATCTTAATTCATGAGAAGTGAAAAGAGTAAAGTGTTAGGTGCGTTATTGCCTAGTGAGCAATGTCATGGTGAGTTTGAAGCTTTCCTCCTTCAATATTCCTATGACATGGCTCATACATTTTATTTTGGCGCTTTGTCTCTCTTGCGACTTATCCTTGATTTTGAAAAGAAAAACTATTTAAGTTATTAAGCTATCCTATTTTGAGGGGTAAAGTCGCCTATGCAAGTCCATTAACTTGAGTTTAGTTGAATCTTGTAAGTTCATTGGACTTAGCATAGAAAAGTGAGCTGAGAGAGGGTTTTTGGGTTCACCGGTTAAACCGACGTACTGATCTATACCCATCGGTTTAACCGGCATTACTAAGTTTCAGATTCAGCTCAGACACTTCAAGCGTTCAACCGGTGTATACAAAGTTTGCAGCATCGGATCAACCGGTGAACATAACATGCTTCCGACCTGAAAATCAACTGTTATTTGCATCGTTCAACCGACGAGTTCTCTTTTTGGATCATCGGTTCAACCGGCGACAAGAAAAACTGCGGGGTCCACATGTCATATATCTCTCTTGACCACGCACGCCTACCCGCTTGCTTTCGCGTGTCTGCCGTCGTTCCACCTTCACTCACCCGCTCCCGCCACCGCCGTCGCCGTCCACCGCCGTCGCCGTCCGCCGCCGTCGCCGTCCACCGCCGCTCGTGGTTCGCACCATCACCGCCGTCGCCCTCGCCTTGCGCCGCCCGCGCGCAACCGCATTCTGCACCCGCGCACCTTCCGCGCCGTCTGCCGCCCGCGCCGCCGCCGTCTGCCGCTCGCGCCCAGCCGTGCCCGCGCCTTGCGTCGCTCCGCGCGCCCAACCGTGCCCGCGCGCCGCCTGCATTGCGACCGCGCCGCCGCCATTCGCCACTCGCGCGCCACCGCACCAGCGAGCACTGCGCCACCGCGTCTTCTGCCGCACACGCGCCGCCGCATTGCACCGCATTCATGCCGCGCTCCCTTTCGCTAGCCCTAGTTCGCAGCGCCGCGTCTTGTGTGATCGAGATGGGTCGTGACAAGCGGAAGGGTAAGGAGATCGTGGTCGAGGAGCCCGCTCGCAAGCGGACTCGCGCAGCCAGAGAGGCCGAGAGGGCCGAGATGGTGGCTAAGGCTGCCGAGGAGCAGGCATCAGGCCGTGCTCGTCCTTTTGCTATCAGGGACACGCCAGCCAGGGGCAGAGGCAGAGGCAGAGGCAGAGGCATGGGCAGAGTCCGAGGTGCCAGGGTCACCAGAGCCGTGACAGCAGCAGCAGCAGTGTCTGAGTCTGGTCAGTCACATTCAGCGGCAGAGTCGGAGACAGCTTCAGATACAGAGACAGCGCAGTCCGAGCAGTCTCAGGGGCAGGACACTCAGTCACCAGCTCTACGACGTTCTGGCCGCACCCGGCAGACGTCCCCCGCAGAGCAGACTTCACCTACGACCGAGCGTCGCACCGGACCTAGGACGCGAGGAGGCCACCCGCCACAGGAGCCTCGCAGGTCCACCGCAGCAGCAGCAGCAGCTCAACGAGCCGAGGCCCTAGCGGCCGAGCGCGCAGTGTTCCGCATGGACACTGTCGTGCGTCTGGAGCCAGGTGTGCTGCTCCAGAACTTGACCAAGGCCAATGCGGCGAAGGTCAAGAGGCTCAGGTGGAGTGTACAGGAGGAGGAGTGGTTCCCGGTGACACGGGACAGCAGGGTTGATCGCAGATTCTGGACGCTCCTTCAGGCCAGTTTCTACGAGACCTATCAGAGGCGGGGCCACAGGATCTTTCCTCACAGAGTACTTGACTGGGTTTCACTGAGGACAGCTGCAGGGGGAGCTGATATCAGAGAGCACTTTGCTCACTTCAGGGGTCTGCCCAGGTTGCTTTCTATTGAGCGGAACAGATATATTGAGGACTGGGTCAGAGTCTTTTATGCCACAGCATGGATTGCCCCAGAGCGCAGAGCTGTTCACTTCATGTTTGGAGGGCAGGTATTTGGATTGTCCAGAGCGACACTTGCTGGGATCCTTGGAGTTGACCTAGTTGACGTCTCTCTGCACGAGATGGTCTACGGTGATGCAGATCCACCTCGCAGGGCCATGATTGGCGGGATTGCACCTTCTCACGAGGCGATCTCACAGTGCTTCCGCCAGCCCTTTCCAGCCTCCTACGCCAGAGTCCCCAGCCTGCTGACCCCAGAGGCGTACGCAGTTCACATGGCACTCCGGAGGATGTTGCTTCCGAGGAGTGGCTACCCAGAGGGGTTCACAGGTCTGCAGCAGCTACTGCTTCTTCACATCCTTACTCACGAGCCGTTCGACATTGTTGACTTCATTTTGACTGAGATTGAGGATGTCATCACTGATGGGATGGGGGTCGTTCGTCAGTTTCCATATGCTCACTGGATCAGTTTTATCTGCTCTATGATTGTGCCAGCTGAGTCACCAGTCAGTGCCGTATACCGCCAGGACGAGGTTCCATGGTTCCCCGTCTACCGTCCGACAGCACCCTCAAACAGGAGGAGAGGGAGACAGGCCGATCGTGCTGCCATGGCACGGCTGTCACCCGAGGTACAGGCCCGAGTGGCTCAGGAGGATGAGGCGTTACTAGCTGCAGAGGCACAGCTTCCCGGAGGAGATGATGAGATTCACTGGTCGGACCTAGAGTCAGACTCCTCCGAGGACGAGGAGTATTTCCCTGCACCTGCTCCAGCGAGTCACGATCATGAGGCAGGGGGATCCGGAGAGCCAGCTCCAGTGTCAGCTGCTGCTGCTACCACAGTTTCAGAGTCTCAGGTGTCTCAGCTGTCTGAGCTCACCGCACTTCTGCAGCAGCTGGTCACACAGCAGAGGGAGGACCGCCGTGCACAGGAGGAGGCCAGGAGAGCCCATGAGGCCCAGCTTGCAGCGATACAGAGAGAGGCTGCCCGAGAGCGAGCTGCTACCGAGGAGCGTTTTGTCGGCCTCATTGACCGAGTATCTCAGAGGACAGACGCTCAGTTTCAGCAGATGCAGCAGGGCATGATGGCGATGTTCGGGATGATTTCACAGCTTTATTCTCACACCGGACTCGCCCCACAGCAGCCAGGACAGTCAGGCCTTCAGGGCGCCGGAGCACCACCACTTGCAGTTACACCAGCTCCGGCCTCCACTGCTCCAGCTTCTTCCGCGACCCCGGAGATCATGTTCTCACTGTCAGCACTACTTGGGTCTGCGAGTCGTCCTCTCTTCTCTCCGCTGCCTGCGACCTCACTCTTCCAGGAGTCACCCTCTGCAGTGCAGTCTGCCGGCCTCCCCGTCGTTCCACAGACACTACCTTCAGGGGGAGGAGGAGAGGTCTCTTTGGTTCAGCAGTCGTCACAGCCGGCAGCATCAGCACTCACTACTTCAGATGTTGACACATCCTCTGCTGAGCCGGCTACTACTTCGACGGACCTTCCTCCAGGCAGCGCCAGCACTCGAGCCTCCATGACAGCTACTCCTCCAGTCAGCTCAGCACCTGCCGGCAGCTCAGATCAGCAGCTTCCTTCCGTCACCGAGGATCCTCCGTCTGACGACGACGACGACGATGACCCGGATCGCTTCCTTGCTGTACCTCGTCAGCTGGATCCCTAGCTCGCTCCTTTTTGTGCTTTGATGCCAAAGGGGGAGAGGGAGTGAGAGTCAGGGGGAGGGTAGCACTAGAGAGAGCTCGCGATCAGGACCTTTGATGTTTCTTATTGTATTATATTTGGTGTTAGTTCATGGACATGTACATTTGTCATTTGAGCATGCTGAGCTTTTGAGACATATCTATGGATTTCGTTTGAGCCATTGAGTTCTTTGATTTCCTCTTTTCGAGTTTGCTTGTGATTATTCGTGCTTTATCTTTCTCGCTCTCTCGTTATCTATGTTTATGTTGTCATCAATCACCAAAAAGGGGGAGATTGTAAGCATCTAGGCCCTCAAGGTATGTTTCGGTGATTAATGACAACCATTATTGCGACTAATGAGTTTGTGCAGATTTATAGATCATTATCGCTCATTTGGTTATATGTCAAAAGAGGCCCCTAATTTTCATTATTCAAAAAGGCGATCTCGGCATTCAACTCAATAATATGTCAAGACTAAGGATCTTTCTAGTCCTAAGTGTCATAAGGTTGAGAAGGACACTTAGGTTAGTATAGGTTTTATAGTTTTGTAGTGATCGCACTATTAAGAGGGGTTTAGGCTTAGTAACTTGAGCATGGACATGGTCATTTGAAAATGGATGCACACAATGGTCACTCAGGTTTCTAGAAGCTCAAATAAGTGGTTCTTAACTTATATCTCAAGAAATATTTGGATTTCATTCAAGACTCAAGTCAGAAAGGGCAAAATCAGAAAAATCATTATCACCGGATTAACCGACGCCTCAAGTTTTCTATACGTCGGTTAAACATGGTCTACAGGTCAGGACAAGTCAATACACCGGTTAAACCGACGTTATTTGAAATTGGTCGTCGGTGCAGTTGTCCAGAGACTCGGTTTTCACTTGATCAGTGGACAACTACACTCACCGGTTAAACCGACGCTATTTGAAATTGGACGTCGGTGCAGTTGTCCAGTGACTTGGTATTTCTGTTGATCAATGGATGACTACACTCACCGGTTAAACCGATGTCACGTCGGTTAATTTTCTCAAACAGTAACGGCTAGTTTTCAGAAGGGGAGTTTACATTCACCGGTTAAACCGACGATGATTATTGGAGAGACGTCGGATTAACCGGCGATACGCAGTTTTTCTGGCAGCTTTTTCTCCAACGGCTCCATTCGTGTGAGCTGCCCATATATACCCCTCCAATGGGTCATTCTACTACTCTTGACACCAGGCAACATCCAAACACACATACTATAGTCAAGAGACACCTTGAGCTTTAACATTACATACACTTGTTCATTCAATCATTCAAGAAGCAAGATTAAGGACTTGAGAAGAGAGAAACTTGTGTGCATCCATTCTTGGTGATTGGTTCTTGTTCAAGTGAAGGCCTTAGCTTGTTACTCTTGGTGATTGGCATCACCTAGGCGATCTTGGTGATCGAGGTGATTCTCGCGGAGCTTGCCAAGGATTGTGGAAGCCCGGAGAAGAGACTTGTACGTGGCTTGATCTCCACCACACCGGGATGGTGAACGGAGACTCTTAGTGAGCGCCCTCGTCTTGGTGACTTGGGAGGTGACAATACTCTTTGTGAGTGTCACAACGTGGATTAGGGGTGTGTGCCAACACATCGATATCACGGGAAAAATTCGGTTGTCTCTTGTCCACTTTACTTATTCAAGCACTATCTTTCATGCAATTCATTCATGTGCTTGATTTAGGGATGACTAGTTAGCTCTACCTTGCTAGGCTTTATCTCTTTTTATCTTATCTAGCTTGTGTAGGTTGTTTAGTTATCCGGTTGGTGAATTGGTGCCTTTCTAGTTTTGCATAGATTAAGGTTGCTTTATCTTGTTTTAGAAATTGAAAAAGGCCCAATTCACCCCCCCTCTTGGTCCATCGATCCTTTCACCAAGGCTTTGAAGACGCCCCTGAGCAGCAGCAGTGCTTTGAAGAAGGCAAGTGGTCCTTGATCATAATTCGGTCCGAATAATCTTAATACACACCTTTATTTATATGCATGCATGAGTCTATAATTTGATGGATCCCAAACTAAGGACATGCCTAGTGTCTATTGTACTTCCTTGATTAAACCTAGGTTGTTTATTTTATGTTGTAGCAATGCTAGTTGCTCATCTACTTAGACTTTGGTTGGTTAACTTGGAAGCAATGCTACACTTGTTTTACTTCATATTTTGGGATACCTTTATGGTGTTAATTATAAGATCATTATCTTAAGTGGAATATGGAGGACCACCTAGGAAAACAGTGCAACCACAATACTACATGGCTCTGGACTTGGCTAATTAATTAGAAACTTTAGCTTATGATAATCTTACCAAAATGGCAAGAGGGGTTGCATCGTTCGGGTATAGCTCGGTCCTCTTGAGGTTGTGATATGGTCCTGGTTAAGGTTTCTTCCTCATTAGGAGAGTTATGACCGTTTTTGTCGGTGTTTAACCGGCTGCCCACCGAGGGATATACCCAAGGTGGTAAGTTTTGGGTGAAGAGACGTCTAGATCAGGAACTCGAAGGTGCAAGGAACACAAATCTTAGACAGGTTCGGGCCGCAAGATTGGTAACACCCTACGTCCTGTATGGTGGTTTGTATTGCCTTTGGTGTAGAATGACCTAGAGATCGTGTTTTGAGTGGGGTCCCTGACCTCCCTTATATATCCGAGAGGTCAGGGTTACAAAGATACTAACCAGCACCAGCTGAGGAATCGTACCAGAACATATCTCGAGTAGATTTCCTCTGTATCGGTTAGCTCTATCTTCTATTTAAACGGGACAAATAAGAGATAAACGAGATAAATAAAAGATAAGATGGACTTAATCTCTTAAACCTCTTTAAACTACGTCATGTACCCAGTCCCGTGGCCCCGGGTCTGACAAGCCCCCGAGCTCTTCGTAGCTGAGTACTGCAGCCTTATCGAGTACTTTCGAAGTAGTCTTCGACTTCTTCTGAAGCTTCATCTTGAAGTCCTTCTTCGAGTACTTGCTTGGCTGCATCGAAGCTATGAGGTGCTCATGCCCCGAATTTTTATTATAGTGTGCGATTTAAAAATCGCACTCCATATGGTGTAGCCCTCGAGCCTTAGGTTGAATCAGAGAATCAGGCTGAGGGTCCCATTAGTCTGTAATCCTCCTTATCCTTCAAAGAAATTTGAAAAAATAAGTAGTCAATGCCACGTATTCCGCAGCCCCCGAGCCTTAAATCCAAATCCCACAAATTTGGAGATAAGGATCCAAAAACCGTGGCATGCAGGCTAAAAAATGACAACTTGAGAAATTACCAAAATGATGATACAAATGATGGAAATTAGATCATAAACCCGAAAAACCCATTTTTTCGGACTAATTAGCCCTGAAAAAATGATTAATCGAATATTTAATCCAAACAGTCCACCAAATGACCCCTCATCTTCGGAATAGTCCCGAAAAACGACCATTGAACTTCGGAACAGTAACTTTTCCCCACACCGCTGGTTATTTAACCCCGCGACAACAGTAGGAAAAAACTGTGCTTTCAATCTGCATTTTGCCAAGAACCGCCAAAATCCCCAAACAGAGCCAAACGCCGCCACCCTCCCCCCAAAGAAATCCTCCCGCTCCAACCTCCCCGCCCCTCTCCCCGCAGCCCCCGAGCATCTCGTGGCCAGCGAATCGGAGATGGCGCCCAAGAAGGCAGAGATCGAGGGGAAGAAGAAAGAGGCGCAGCCATCGACCTTGGAGTGGACACACAGTAAGTGCTCCCTCAACGATCTAAACAGACTAGTTTCCGAGGGGTTGCTGCAAGAAAAGAATCTTGTCAACTGGCGCCCCTCTTACCGTGAACCTTTCCCCATGGAAAATGTCGACGAAATCATCACATTTCTCCATTTTGCCGAACGGGGATTGGCCCTCCCCTCTTGTTCCTTCTTCCGGGGCCTTCTGTACTTCTACGGGCTTGAGCTTCATCACCTCAACCCGAATTCTATGTGCCACATTTCGATTTTCATCTATTTCTGCGAAGCCTTCCTCGGAATTGAACCCCACTGGGATCTTTTCCGCTTCCTCTTTCGTATCAAACCACAGCCCACATCCAAGAATCTTCCCGTTGCGGGGGGCGCCGGCATCCAACTGCGTCAGCAGGCCGGCGACAAATATCTCACATACAAATTCCCCTCCAACCTTCCCGGGTGGAAGAATCAGTGGTTTTATATCGAGAACCATGCTCCCCACCTCCCCACGAAATCGAACCGGCCGCCTATGGTGAGGCCGGAGTGGAATCTGGAACCTTCCGGTGGGGACATGGACCAGGTCAGGGAACTGCTGAACGTCATAGAGGCATAGAAGAAGAAAGGAGTGACCGGCGCCTCCGTCATGTTCGCATTTTTCAAACGCCGCGTCCAGCCGATCCAGCAACGCCATCGCCTGGGATTCGAGTACACAGGCCCCGCTGATCCTTCTCGCATGTGCGCAGAGGAATTGCCCGATGAAGCCGCGCTCCAGCGAGTTCAGCGGGTGCTGCTAGATGTGGACGCCGTGCCATACGTGCCAACATTATTTTCCGCGCGAAATCCGCCCAAACCAATGAGTATTCGACTTCTTTTTGTTGAAAATAACCTCTTTTACTCCATTACTTAACTGAAGAACCTTCTGCAGGGACACACAGAGCTGTACCGCAGCTATCCGCCGCGGCCCGACATCCCCCGGCCAGACCACCTCCTCCCCAGTGCTGCCGTTGAGGCAAAGAGAGCCCGCATTGCTGCAGCACAACGTAGCAGCGGGTCCACCGAGGATGTGGGCTCCCAGGCGGCGGAGGAAGCTGAAGAGGAAACACATCTGGACAACCCCTCTGAGCCGATCGTGGGGTTGACCGGCGCTTTGCCATTGGCGCCGCAAGGTCATCGGATAGTGCGGAAGCGGAAGGCACAGGAAGTCGAATCTTCCGGGTACTTGTTGTTTGCCTTACTATACTGCCATATGCTGAAATTATGTCGTACTTACAATGTCCTCTTGTAGTCTTTCCGGCTCCTTCTCTCGGGCCGAGCCCAAAAAAGAAGAGACAACCCCATCGGCCGCCGCAGCCGTCACAATTGCCTTGGCGGGGACCGTGCCGTTGGCTGGTGAAGCCCCGCCGCCAGCAACGGGGACGCCGCGTCAGACTGTCCGGATGAAGAGGGCCATCAAGAAGAAATCTGTACTGGAAGTCTACCTCTGGTTGCATAGAAAATATTTTGATCTTTCAATTTCTGTGTTCACTGACTTCGACTTCGTTAGAGCTGCAAGTGCCGCGGACCTCCAGCTGACACTAGCGTCGACTACCCCAGCCCCGGGTCTACGACCCGAGAGGAATCCTCAAGCACTGGGCCAGTCACAGCTGCATCAACCCCCGAGCCGTCAGCCCCAGAAGGTCCAGCGCCCGCGGAGCCAGCCCCGAGGTGGACACGACACTGCCCGACCTGCCGCCTCCCGAGCTCCGACAAGTCGAGGTCGGGGCCGGTGGTGAGAAACAAGTCGAGGCCCCTAGCGCCACTCCTACGGATGGCACAGGTGAGCATCTGACCGCCCCGGCTAGCTACCGGGATCCGCATGCTGTATGCTAAGAATACTTGTGATTGCAGGTGCTCAGCAGCCGACTACCGAAGAAGCCGTGGGACCCTTCAGGAGACCCGTTGAGATGCTGCTGGCCGAGTCGGGTTGTCAAGACGCCGTCGCTGCCGACCTGGCGGGTGACCTGCTGCTGACAGATGGCAACATAGAGAACCTCAAGAAGGCGCATGACTTTGCCATGCTAAGACCTGAACACTTTTTCACCAGTGACTATATCGAGTTGCTTACCTAGATTTCCCTTTTTACGCAGAGTGTGATCGCTCACTCCCGGAAACAAGCCGAGGAATTCAAGACCCTTGCTTGCGACTGCAAGGAACTGGCTGCCCTGAGAAGACGCCTTGACGACGAGAGGACGGAGAACTCGCATCCCGGGAAGGTCAATGTCGAGCTCCGGCAACAACTCGAGGAACAGAAGAGGGAGCTCGAGGCATGTAAGCACGCGCACCAGGAGCAGCTCAAGGAGCAAAAGAAAGCGCACCAAGGTAAGCCATTGCTTCCCTCGAATACTTGCACTGTATGACTCAACTTGGATTCTGAAAAGCTTTCCACCACAGAGCTTAGGAGAATCTTAATGAGTAAAGAAGAGCTACTTACTGACGTGAAGAACCTGCTCTATCGCTGTACAGATGACGTCGAGAGGCTGCAGAAGGTGATCGGCGACACTGAGCAACAGTTCGTCGACAGCCTTCAGCGAATCAAGACGCTGGGCGAAGAACTCGAAGATCTTAGGGGGGCCGCCCGGGGGCTGGTGGACATAGTGGATCCACCGGAAGAAGGTGAAACAAACCCCCAGCCCCTGCTAGAGCGGCTCCGCGAGGCCCCAAAGAAAGTAATAAAATTCCTCTCCGAGGCACCTATCACCTGCGTCAACAACGCCCTCGCGATCGTGAAGTCCTTCCTGCCAAACGCGCAGCTGGAAATATTTGCTCAAGGCATGGCGGTGGACTGCACCGAGGAGCAATTTGACAGATACCTCCTAGAGGCCCAACCTGTATCAGAACGTATGGTTCAAAGTGTAATGCAGGATTAGGGTACTAAAAACAAGTATTCACTTCCTTGTATATATGGTTTCTTTTGATGCCTCTACTTGTGTATGTGCCCAGGCTAAATTGGAATCCAGGCTTACAAGGCTTAAGTAGTAGACACTACCCCGGGTGCAACGACCCTAAAGGTAGCCACAGCTCCACATAGGAACTTATCTAACAAGTTGTCCACAACCCGAACTCGTGGGTCTAAAATTGTTAGAAAAGGAACGCGAGCATCGTCGCGCGATTGCCATGCTTAAGGCAAAACTACCCCAAGTGCATCGACTCTAGACATAGTCAGGCTCGCTCCTCATAGGAGCGCGCTCTGCAAGTTAGATAAGACCCGGACGGACGGATCGCACTTGCTGGGAGCGAATGCGGGCGTCGCTGCTGGTATGCCGTGCTCTTGGCAGGAACGAGACTACTCTGGGTGCAACCACGTAGGATGTAGTCGAGGCAGCTCTTTGCACGAGCTTATCCAACAAACTGGGAATAAACTAGTCGAACGGATCGATTATGTTGGGGAAAATGCGACTGCTATCGCGTGCGACCATCCAAGGTCGCGGCGGAAATCAATATGTAGAGGATTTGGGCGGAGCGGAGGGTACCGTCAGAAAATGAAGTCAATAAGATATGATCGTGGCCATAGCCTCCGTAACATTCACGACAGGAAGTCAATTATACAAATGTTGCACGTGACCGCGGCCACCGTGCACCCAGAAGGGAATGCACAACTCAAATCTTGTGGCACATAGCCTCCAAATTGATTTAAGGAAAAGAGATCTTCTAAGCCTCCGGGGATTCAGCTATCTCCGGGCATCTTCTTATGGGTAGAACTTGCGCCGGTTCTGAATTTTCCAGGAGTTCGGGACATCCTGACCCTCAGGATATTGTAGCCGATATGACCCGGGCCTTGTAACCTGCTTGACGATGAACGGGCCCTCCCACCTTGAGTTGAGCTTGTGTAGGCCGGATTTGTCCTGAATGCGACGCAAGACCAAATCACCAACACTAAATGACCGCTCCCTCACGGTGCGATCATGATATCGCCGGATCCCCTGTAGGTACCGGGCTGACTGAACAAGAGCGGTGCAGCGGACTTCTTCAACGGAATCGAGCTCTAATTGCCTCACCTCATCCGCCTCGCCTTCATTGTACATTTCGACCCTTGGAGACTTCCACATGATATCGGCTGGTAAAATAGCTTCAGATCCGTATACGAGGAAGAAAGGCGTTTGTCCTGTGGCTTTGGACAGCTGAGTCCGAAGCCCCAGACGACATGTGGCAGCTCATGCACCCATTTGCCTCCCTTCTTGCTGTTTTCATCATAAAGTCTCTTCTTGAGGCCATCGATTATCAAGCCGTTCGCCCGTTCGACTTGTCCATTGGCCCTTGGGTGTGCGACCGAGATATATTTAACTTCGTGCAAGCATTCTCGCAGAACTCCCAGAACTGGTTGGCCGTGAAATTTGATCCCAAGTCCGTGATGATGGTGTTGGGGAAGCCGAAACAGTGCAAAATATCTGAGATGAAGTCGACGACCCGATCTGGTGTGAGCTTGGCTATCGGCTTGTACTCAATCCGCTTAGTAAACTTGTTGATAGCCACCAGAACATGGGTGAAACCGCCTGGCGCCATTATGAAGGGCCCAATCATATCGAGGCTCCAACAAGCAAAAGGCCAGGATGGCAGTATGGTGATGAGGCTGTGGGCTGGAACATGAGTCTGTTTGCCGAAGAATTGACAATTTTGGCACCTGCGCACGAGATCCTCCAGGTCGGTCACTGCAGTGGGCCACCAGAAACCGGCCCTGTATGCTTTCCCCACCAGCGTTCTTGAAGCCGCGTGGTTTCTGCAGACGCCCTCGTGGATCTCCCGCAGTATGTCGTAGCCATCTTCCTTTGTGACGCACTTCATGAGAACTCCTGACCGAGCGCCGCACCGGTAGAGCTTGCCGTCGACCAGGACAAAACCCTTGCTTCTGCGCAGGACGTGTGCCGCCTGGTAGCCTTTGATCTCCGATGAAGTCAATAAAAACCTCTCGCCAGTCCTCCCCCAGCACCATAACCTCTCGACCGGGTTGTTGGAGGCCCGCGTCGATGGTTACCTGCGGAGAAGACTTGATAGATGGCTGCTTGAGCTCCTGGAAGAAAACTCCCGGCGGGACCTGAGCACGTGTTGACCCCAACTTGGACAGGATATCCGCGCCAACATTGTGCTCCCGCAACACATGGTGAACCTCCAAGCCAGAAAAATTTCTTTCCAACTTGCGCACATCCTGTACGTAAGCATCCATCGTCTCTTTGTTGCGGTCCCATTCTTTGTTGACTTGTTGAACGACAAGAAGAGAGTCGCCATACACAAGTAGTCTCTTGATCCCTAGTGATACCGCCAAACGAAGCCCGTAAAGCAAGGCTTCATACTCGGCTTCATTGTTGGATACCGCCCACAGGATCTGGAGGACATACTTCAATTGTTCACCTTGTGGAGAAATAAGCAGAACACCAGCGCCGCCACCGTCAAGCTTGAGGGACCCATCAAAGTACATGGTCCAGTGGTTCGGCTTGTCAACTGGAGTTGGGACTTGATTCTCCCTCCATTCAGCCATGAAGTCAACTAGAGCCTGTGACTTGATTGCAATGCGTGGCTTGAAGTCGATTGACAAAGCCCCTAGTTCCACTGCCCACTTGGATATGCGCCCCGTGGCATCTTGATTATGAAGAATATCCGCCAACAGGAAATCCGTGATCACAGTGATCTTGTACTCGTCGAAGTAATGGCGTAGCTTTCTTGATGTGATTAAGATTGCATATAAAAGCTTTTGAACAGCTGGATACCGTACCTTGGATTTGGAGAGGACCTCGCTGACGAAGTAGATAGGCCTCTGCACTCCAAACGCATGGCCTTCCTCGCTTCGCTCGACTACAATAGCACTGCTGACAACATGGGTTGCTGCCGCGATGTAAAGTAGTAGATCCTCCCCTGGCAACGGTGCTGTAAGGATCGGAGGTGACTGAAGATGATGTTTCAGATCCTGCAGGGCCTGCTCGGCCTCCTCCGTCCATTGGAACTTATCTTGGCGTTTTAGGAGCTTGAAGAAGGGTAGTCCTCTCTCTCCGAGTCGAGAGACGAACCTGTTCAGGGCCGTGTTATCGCCATATTCTGGACGGGCCAGAAGTGGGCCGTGGAGCAAGATGGGCTTGAGAGACGATTATGATAAGCTTGCAGATCGGGTTCCGTACGGGCGTTTGGGGCCAGCAAGGCCGTGTAAATTCAGGCTTAGGCAGTTAGGATTCGTATCATGTGTGGTTAGGGTTAGTTAAGGAGAACAAGTCTACGGACTATAAATATGTACCATTAATAAACGAGAGAGAGATTCAGTTCTTCAACAACTCACGGCGCATCGCCTCCCCTGTTCCAGGGTCTTTTTCATCAGGTAAGTGCCATGTAGCCCCCTGATCACGCTTCGCGTGATTGGGGGCGCATTGCTCTTGCTTGTTTACTTCATGTGTTGCTCGTTCTGAAGCCTTGTAGATGGCGAGTAGCACTAGTTATCATAGCGTGCGTAGAGCAATGTTATTTTCGTATTATGATCTTGCCCTGTCCATTGTTCTCGCGTGCTTCGCGATTATTATGCCTAACCATGGATGTGATGATCGCGCCTTGCTTTGTCTATGTAGGTAGATCCAATCTGTTATGGCTAGTTTCTAGTAATTAGGGATTTAGCCCAATATGTGCATGATTAGGCCCTGCAAACGAGTTGAAAGTTCCGGCAGTATGTTAGTATCGGATCTTAGCCTGCGTAGAGGGTTCCTTAGGAATCGGCTCTTTAGCTGTTTTTAGGGTCTCTGTTCGGGTTGTTCGTTCTGATGCTTTGCGTATTCGTTAGGCTCAGTCACGTGTAGGACGTTCCGATCGTGCGGTGAGGGCTTAGCTGTCGTGGTTTGGATTAGATTTATATCTTTAAAGCAAGTTTTATTTCATCATTATATGCATGTATTATTTGATCTGAAGATCCGATCCGGTATTGCTGCAATCGGCTCTCTACAGCCGATGCCGGGGAGGAGTGATGAGCCGATCACGGCTCGGACTAATCTTTACGAGTGTCTGTGCTTGCAGGAATTTCACAAATCACACCTTCCTGATCAGGTACAGGATCAGGTGGCACGCCTAGCAATTCCAAGCCAGGGTGTGCGCCAGATCGCTGGGCCGTTGACCGAGGGACCGGGGCCCACCAGCCGTCCCGGAAGCCTCCCGGCTCCTCGTGTTGCCTGTCGCTGCTCGCCGGTGGGTTTCGATCGACAACACATTCTGGCACGCCCGGTGGGACTTTCTTCATCGACTTCGTCATCGGCGTCGGGACATTCTTCATCGACTTCGTCATCGGCGTTTGCATCTTCTGCATCGACTTCGTCATCACCGTCGACTCTGTCAGTAGTGATCGGCAAGATGTCAAGGGACGATCCAATCACTTACGAGGAGCTCTCTGCTGAGCACAAGCAGAGGTACGATGAAATCAAGGCCCAATTCGAAGCCGATCTAATCGGCTCTTTTGAGAGGACTCGCAGCCATGGTATCAGATGGAAAGGATTTTCACCTGAAGGAGCTCTTGATGGAGTTGATTTATCTGTTTCATCTGAAGACCGTACTAGAGCGCTGCGTCAGGAAGTGAATTATGCAGTGGCTCATTCTTTGCACCGACATTCTGAAAGTTTGGTCAATGCTTTTGAGCGTGTGGCTCTGCGAGTGGTCCAGGAAATTATGAAACACCAACATTCTCCAACCGGGCCCACCTTGGGGAGTCATAAAGGAGAACTTCCGTTCCAAACTAGACCTCCATTACCTTACGCACTTGCATCTGCAGAATCTCAGGGCGCTCCAGCTTATGTAGTTTACAAAGAAGGTGGTGATCCCATCGACCACCAGTTTTTCAGCGAGCCACCCAAGGAGATTCCACATGGTTATGTATGTGCGTATATACCGGACAGTAGTAATCCGGTACATCCCGTACAGAAGACGATTGGAGGGGTTTCTGGAGTTGATGCAGACAAACAAGCGTGGCTAGCAACTTATGCTACCGGGCCGAGTCACGACAGTATGCACTCGGCCCCTGGGTCACAGACGGCAGAACAAATCAGTGCTATCCTGCGAGATCAGTTCGGCATAATACCAAGGAGGAAAGCGATCGGCTATACTAAGCCGTATCCAGGAGATTATGATTTGATTCCATTGCCACCCAAATATCGGCTCCCCGAGTTCACCAAATTCAGTGGGGCAGAAGGATCCAGCTCCATCGAGCATGTGAGCCGATATTTAGCTCAGCTGGGTATGATTTCTGTATCAGATCCGTTGCGAGTAAGGTTTTTCTCGCAGTCGCTCACAGGACCGGCCTTTGGATGGTATACGTCATTGGGTCCTGACTCCATCCGCACCTGGAAGCAACTGGAAGAACAATTTCATGTTCAATATCATTCAGAAGCCGCGGAAGCAGGAATTGCCGACCTGGCGCAGCTCCGACAGAAGCGTGGAGAGACTGTAGCAGAGTTCATTCGACGCTTCAGAGAGATGAAGAACAGGTGCTATTCAACGCGGATCTCGGAAAAAGAAGCTGTCGAATTAGCATCGGTGGGATTATTAAAGCCGATCAGGGATCTGGCTTTTCAACTGGAATTTACTTCTTTGGCGCATCTGGTCCAGAAACTATCGACGTATGAGCAGCGTCATCCTGAGTTATACCAAGATAAATTTAAGCGTCAGGTGGCGATAGCTGACACGGAGGAAGCCGATGACTCTGAAGAAGAGGTGGAGGTATCGGTTGCTGAGTGGGCTCGTGGTGCAAATCCTGTGCCTTGTAAGTGGTTGAAGCAAACTGGTCCGGCAAAAGGGTTTGACTTTGATGTGAGTAAGGTCGAACAGATTTTCGACTTATTACTGAAAGAAAAACAGTTGAAGTTTCCAGAGGGACACAAACTTCCCACGGCACAGGAGTTAAAGGGGAGATCGTATTGTAAATGGCATGACTCCTTTACCCACGGCACGAATGACTGCAAGAAACTTCGTCGGCAAATACAATCGGCTATCGAACAGGGCCGATTGATCTTGGGGAAGACCGCCATGAAGGTAGACACTCAGCCTTTTCCTGGTGTAAACATGGTAGAGCAAAATGACCGGTCTGCAAGACGACAACTGGACTTTGCACTCGGCATCAACATGGCAGGGATGGCATTGCGACGCCGGGCCGACAAAAATGAGGCTGATTCCAGCAATCGGCCCCAAAAAGAGGAAAAAGAATACGTTACTGAGGAGCGAGTAAGGTATGTAAGGAATCAACGTTCAACCTCTTCTGACCTTCTCAGGAAATATGAGTACCAGTACCGGCAGCGCCTCCAATGGGAATCTGAAGACGAGGAATATGAGCATCGCACTGGGAAGCGTTTGAAGAAGCATGAGGATGCTCGTAATCATTGGCACTGTCCGTTCTTCAGGTACTGTTGGGATTCCGGTATGAGCCGACTACCTACTATTAGGGATTGCCCAGAATGTGCACCTATGAAGATGGAGGCAAGGGAATCGGTTTTCGGGCGATTGGGATATAGGCCAGCTCATCAAGAGCAGGTCCGGTCACCACGAAGGGAAGAAGAAGAGGAGGATAGGTATCATCGCCCACGTTGGTGCCCAGATGGATTGAACCGTTCACAAAAACGTCGGGTTCAGAGGCTACGGAGTCTGGAGGAGGCCGAGGCCAGGTACATTGAGACGTTGAGAAAAGCGCGACCGGATCTGGCAGAGCAAGTTCATCGCGAGCAAGAAAAGAAGCCGCGCACCTCAAGGAAGGAGTGGCGGCCTAAGTCGACAAGAGCCGATAAGCAGGTATCGGCTGATACACACATGGTTTTTGTGCTTCCTGCAGAATTCCATGCTCGGACCTACGAGGAGCCATCCGTAGCCCAGCTTGATTTGGGACCGCGACCGGTAATATTCGAGAAGCCACAAGCCAAGAATTACAAGCACTTGAAGGCGTTATATCTCAAAGGGTATATCAATGGTCAGCCCATTAATAAAATGCTGGTGGATACGGGAGCGGCAGTCAACATTATGCCATATTCAGTTCTGCGCCGATTGGGGCGATCCACTGGAGATTTGATCAAGACTAATGTCACGTTAAGTGATTTCAACGGGCAAACTTCAGAAGCGCAGGGCGTCCTCAGTGTGGATCTCACCATCGGGAGTAAGACCGTCCCGACTTCCTTCTTCGTCGTTAACAGCAAAAGCACCTACAATATCTTACTCGGCAGGGATTGGATCCACACCAACTGTTGTATCCCTTCAACAATGCATCAATGCTTGATCCAGTGGGATGGAGACGAAGTGGAAGTAGTCCAGGCAGATGACTCAATCGAGATTTCGCACGCTGCCATGAGCATCTGGGATGCGGAAGACCAAGAGCCAATTTCGGGGATAAGCTTAGAAGGGTGCGACCGCATCGAGGCTACAAAAAACGGAGTAAGGCTGGTCTTATCCACTGGCCTTACAGAGTAAAAAGGTTGCATGAGGAAAGTCGCAGTGATGTACCCATTGAGGCCGATTCGCGCAATCGGCCCCCAAAAAATGAGCTTTTGGTGACAGTTGTTTTACGTAGCTATTTTGAGATGGCCAGCTTGGGCGGCCGGCCTGTTTCTTTTCTCAAAGACTTGGAAAGCAATAAACTATGTGTATCGGCCGATATTAATGATCGGCTAGAGATCGTTTTGTTATCTTCTTTTCCTGTCTGCAGCATCGATCTAACGGAGGACGGGAAGTTAGGATATGGCTTCACATCGGCTGATGAACTTGAAGAAATCGATATTGGTCCCGGGGATAAGCCGCGGCCAACGTTCATTAGTAAGAAACTGCATCCGTCATTACGAGAGCCGATGATAACTCTGTTGAAGGAATATGCCGATTGCTTTGCCTGGGATTATACAGAGATGCCTGGGCTCGATAGGAGCATAGTGGAACATCGACTCCCTCTCAAAAGTGGATTTCGGCCGTTCCAACAGCGGATACGCCAGATGAAAGCCGATGTCTTGGTCGAAGTCAAAAAGGAAATAGAGAAAATGATAGAAGCCGGATTTATCAGGGCTTGCAGGTATGCGGAGTGGATTTCAAGTGTCGTACCCGTGCAAAAGAAAGATGGCCGGTGGCGGGTTTGCGTGGATTTCAGAGATCTTAATAGGGCCACTCCGAAGGATGAATATCCGATGCCTGTGGCGGAAATATTAATCAATGCGGCTGCCGGCCACAAGATTTTGAGCTTTATGGATGGTAATGCTGGGTACAATCAGATTTTTATGGCTCCCGAAGATATACACAAAACGGCGTTCAGGGTACCCGGAGCGGTGGGGCTGTTCGAGTACGCGGTTATGACCTTCGGATTGAAAAATGCTGGTGCAACGTATCAGCGTGCCATGAACCACATCTTCCATGACCTAATCGGCAATCTGGTAGAAATCTACATCGATGATGTCGTGGTCAAGTCAGCATCGGTCGAAGGGCACCTAGATGATCTGCGGCAAGTTTTGGAACGAACCAGAAGATTCGGGCTCAGGATGAATCCAAAAAAATGTACTTTTGGCGTCACGGCTGGACAGTTTTTGGGTTTCCTGGTTCATGAAAGAGGGATAGAGATCGGCCTGAAAAGTCAGGAGGCCGTGCGTACTATGGTACCACCCACTAACAAGAAGGAACTCCAGCAGCTGATCGGCAAGATTAACTTCGTCAGGAGGTTTATTTCTAATTTATCCGGGCGAATCGAACCCTTTATGGAATTGGTAAAAATCAAAACCAATGAAGAATTCCGCTGGGGGGCGGGACAACAGCGGGCATTCGAAGAGATCAAAGAATATTTGTCAAGACCACCCGTGTTAATGCCGCCACAGCAAGACAGGCCATTTTACATATATTTATCAGTCGGCGACACCTCAGTTGCTTCGGTGGTAGTGCAATTATACGAGGGCAAAGAGAGGATGGTGTTTTATCTCAGTAGAAGGATGCTGGACGCCGAAACAAGGTACTCCGACATGGAAAAACTTTGCCTTTGTTTATTTTTTACATGCACCAAACTGCGTCACATCCTGTTATCGGCTGAGGTAATCATCATCTGCAAATCGGATGTTATAAAGCATATGCTATCGGCTCCTGTGTTGAAAGGCCGATTAGGAAAATGGATGTTTGCGTTATCCGAATTCGATATCCGATATCGACCTGCGAAGGCAGTTAAAGGGCAAGCATTGGCAGACCTCATTGCTGAGAGGGTTAATACCAACATAGCAGCACTTTCCGTACGAGCCTGGGCCATGTACTTCGATGGATCCGTTTGTGGAGATGGATGTGGAATCGGCATCTTGCTCGTATCGCCCCGGGGGGCAACATATTCTTTCTCAATTAGGTTACCGGCCACTTGTACTAACAACCTTGCAGAGTATGAGGCAGTGCGTAAAGGCATGGAATTGCTTCTGGAAGCCGGAGCCGAAGCTGTAGAGGTCTTCGGAGACTCCAAATTGGTAATTTCCCAACTCACCGAGGACTACAGATGTGAAAGTGAGTTATTATTTCCATTGTGGGTGCAATGCCAGGAACTGATGGCCCAGCTCAGGTATATAAATTTTTATTGGATACCCAGAGCTCAGAATGCAGAGGCCAATGATCTCGCGCAGCTGGCTTCAGGATACAAAGCCGACGGGCCCAGACATCAGGTGTACTTCCTGGACCAGAGGGATTGGAGAGCCGATATCTTCAACTACTTGAAGGATTCGGCTCGGGGGGCACCCAGGAAGATACGGTATAAAGCCATGAGGTACGTCCTGATAGGAGATGATATGTTTTACAGGACCTTGGAGGGGCTGTTGCTCAAATGCCTAGGGCCGATCGAGTCTAATCGGCTCCTGCATGAAGTCCATGAAGGAACGTGCGGAACTCATCAGTCAGCCCATAAGATGAAGTGGCTAATCAGGCGATCAGGATACTACTGGCCCACCATGCTGGAAGATTGTTTTAAGTATTATAAAGGATGTCAAGCATGCCAGAGATTCGGAAAAATCCAGATGGTGCCAGCGTCCGTAATGAATCCCATTGTTAAACCGTGGCCGTTTAGAGGCTGGGGCATGGATATGATCGGCAAAATTAATCCCCCATCTAGTAAGGGTCATCAGTTCATTTTAGCTATCACAGATTATTTTACCAAATGGGTGGAAGCTGTCCCGATGAAGTCAGTAGCATCCAAAGATGTGATCCATTTCGTCAAGGAACATGTTATTCACAGATTTGGGATCCCACAGACTATAACAACAGACGGTGGCTCGGTTTTCATTTCAGAAAAATTCAAGAAGTTTGCTACCGATATGGGCATCAAGCTGATTAGGTCATCTCCTTATTACGCCCAGGAGAATGGGCAAGCTGAAGCATCCAATCAGAGCCTTATCAAATTGATTAAGAGGAAGATCGATGAATACCCCAGGCGCTGGCACGAAGTCTTATCAGAAGCATTATGGGCATATCGTATATCTTGTCATGGGGCAACAAAAACTTCCCCTTATCATTTGGTCTATGGGCAGGAAGCCGTGTTACCGTGGGAAGTTACAGCCGGGTCCAGGCGCATAGAGTTCCAGAATGATTTATCCGCTGAAGAGTATGCTACTCTGATGAGTGATAATGTGGAGGACCTCACGGAACTCAGGTTATGGTCACTAGAAAAGATTAAGGAGAATAAGGCTAAAGTAGCCCGCGCATATAATAAAAAGGTTAAGCCAAAAGAATTCCAGGTAGGAGATTTGGTTTGGGAAGCAGTGTTACCGTTGGGAACCAAGGACGCAACATACGGCAAGTGGTCCCCAAACTGGCACGGACCGTACAGAGTCGATCAGGTCCTACCCGGGAACGCGTACATGCTCGAAGAGTTGGACGGCGTCAAGTTTCCGGTGGCAGTCAATGGCCAACATTTAAAGAAATATTTCCCAAGTATGTGGGCTGACGAACAGTAAAGTGATGGCACCCATCAGGCAAGAAGCCGATGCAACCAGCAGGATAAGAAGGGAGGCGAAGGTTGAGTGGACGACCTTAGCATTAGTAGGATAGGAAATGGGAAAAGGGCCGATGAACGATGATCGGCCCGTACAATAATAGAAAGGATCAGAACAGCCGATGCGTTGCCATCGACTTTAGAAATTTTTGCTGATGGTAATCGAAACATCACAAATTATCAAACAGCTGATGCACCACCATCGACTTTAGGTTCATTACATGGAAACACAATGGGTCTACTACATACAGATACAAAGGTAATCCTAAACAGGGCTACTGAAGGAAGGCGTCTATAGCGGCGATAGCATCAAGACGGATGCGGTCGACCTCAGCGAGTACTGCCTCATCATCTTCGTCCGCCCCCGGCACCACTTGTTTGCTCAAGTTGCTCAGCTCGGTCAAGTCCGCCTTCAGCTCGGAAGTCAAAACTTCTGCTTCCTGCTTGGAACCTGCAATGAGATCTTTCTCCTCCTGGATGCGCTGCTTTGTGGCCCGGACTTTGGCTTCAAGATCTTCCAGTTCTTTCTCCAAGAGGCAAAGCCGATGGGCAGAGGCAGACGTGTCAACCTTCGCGTCAAGTGCAGCCTTCTTCTTGTTGATCGACTGACACATCTCAGCGATGATGGTCCTTAAGAGTGATTGGGAACGCCGAGTCTCGATTCTACGGCGAGCTTCCGCCAGCTTCGCTTGGAAGGAAGAAAGGTGTCCGGCCGGCAGGAGCTTGGCCTGGAGACTCACCGGGAGCTGGGAACTGATCTCGTCAAGGATCTGTTTAACTGCACTGGAGTCTTGAATCAGCGCGGAGATTGGACCCAACAGAAGCTCCCTCACGCGGAGGAGCCGATCAACAGTGCTGGTCAGGCCCGAGGAAGAGTCAGCGGCTTCCAGTATGGTCGATCCAATCGTGGCAGGATCAAACGCAAGGAGTTCTGAAAGGTCTAGGTTCTGGAAAAAAGATGGTAAGCAAGGCGTTGCAGGAGAAGACCGAAGCAATTGCAAAGGAAAAGGGAAAGACATACCTGCCCTGAAAAGGAAGTAGCGATGGCCAACGAAGGGGCGATCGGCTCCCGGGGGTGCACCCGTTCCGAAGGACGAACAGTAGCAGCAGAGGCCGCCTGAACCGCGCCCTCGGGAGGAAAGGCAGCAGCCGACCGGGCAACAGTCGGCTCTGCGAGAGGGATGGCCGATGAGATAGCAATCGGCTTCGCGGGACGTACCTCTCGTGCAGGGGAATCGGCAGTGGCCGAAGCAGTAGAGGGCCTTTCCAAACAGGGGCCAGCAGGGATGAAGACCCGATCGGCGCCTGCGGGCTCGGGGAGGTAACCGGGACAACGGCCGACGCAGAAGGATTCTCCAAGGTTGTTGCGCCTGGATCACGGAGAGTAATCAGGGCCATAATAGGCGCATTCACGTCCTCTGGCGCCCCTGAAGATGAACCTTTCTGGCATGGGGGCTCCTCCTCACTGGAGACTTCTACAACGGCAGGCTGCAAGAGAAGAGAGCGCCGTTAAAAGAGACATGGACAAAGACCCGATTGCAAAACGAGAGAAAGGGCCAAACCTGGGCGACGATTGGAGATGGTGGAACGGGAGAAGACGGTGTAACTTCCTTCCGGACCTTTCTGACAAGAGTCTTCCTCGTCTTAGCGCAAGCTTGGGGGGCGACGGCTTCTGAGAGTCGTTTCCGCTTGGGAGTCAATTTAACAGCGCTCGGCTGAATCTGCATCACGCTTTTCGATGGAGGAGGCGCATTCTTGCCGAAGAGGACCACAGGAGCAACCGCCAGAAAGCAAAAAGGCGATCCATCGTCGTTCATCGGCTCTGGGCCGTCTTCTCGCTGCAGAAATAGGAAAAGGATTCAAGAGGAGTCCAGTAAGAGTTAAGAGAAGAGATGTCAATTAAAGACAATACCTCTCCGGCAGGGATATCGTACTCAGGATGGATCTGCCGCAGCATTGGGCCCAGAGCTCTCCGGAAGACGTGAGTTTTCCACATCGACCACCATCCCTCGAAGCCGACAACCGAAGAAGTGAAGGAAAGATTGGCAGGAACAGACAAGGGGAGGTCGGTGAACAGGCTGTAGCACCTTTGGGCGGTCAAGGCGTCAGGAAGGTCCACCCTGCTTGATGTCAATGAATGGAGAAGGAAGTGGGGAGGCACCTGCGCAAGGCCAAACTGCCGGGCTGCTACGACCGGCTGATAAAACTCGTAACCAGGCTTGAGAATCCGGTTAGAGGTGCTCATGCCAACTGGGAGAAGACAGGGTCGGACCATGATGGAATAAAGGCGCCTGGTGTCTGCATCAAAGGCAATATCGGCTAACCGGAAGGTAGCCGGGTTCTCGAAGAGCTCAGAATCGGTATAGGGAAAGAAGTTTGGGTTGTCAAGGCCTTTATAGAAGATCTGGAACCAACGGGAAGCATCTAAAGGATCCAGTTTTCCACCAGGAAGACTGTACAAGGCTTGCCCAAAGCTAGTGCACCTAATCTGTCTCCCACTCAGATCAGGGAAGGAGTTGCCGACTAAGGAAGGAAAATGAGGGTCGGAACTCTGAAAATAAAGACGGGCCCACAAGTGGATGAACCACCATGGTCCACCGGTTCTGATTTTCTTCTGAGAAAGAAGGCTGGAGGTCATCAAATGGAGGTATCTGTAAAGTTCCCCGAGAAAGAGTTTACCAAGGCCAACAGAATGACCCCTGGCCAGCTCATAAGCCAAGGAGAGGTAGTTCCTGGTTGGGGCAAGAGAAGGGCCACAGAAGAGGAAATGTTCAAGCCACAAGTTCAGAAAAGCTGTGTGCTCCTTCTCCGATACAGGCCCTTGTTCTTCTGGTGCTGGCTCAGGTATGTGCTCCAGTTAGTGCACTCGGTTTTGGAAGACAGTTTATAAGGGACAACGGGAAGGCTGTAAGCAGAAGGGCAGGCTGATGATATGTCCAAACCGGTGATCATCATAACGTCCAGCAGCGTTGGTGCTAATGGGCTGTGCCCGAAGAGAAAGCAATTCAGGGCATCAGACCAGAAATAGCCGATGGTCTTCAAAAGGTTCTCATCTTTCTCAAGGGGAGAGAGGGACAGAGACAGGGCATCGGCTATCCCGATGGACTCCCATAAGGGCTGGTAAGCGCTCGCTACTCTGTTGTACCAAACCATCCAGTTTTCAGGGGGATTCGGCCAAGCGCGGAGGCTGTCCGACCAAGATTCAAGGTCTATATCCTGACTTACAAAGGGGATTCGATTGGCTTCACAAGAAATCAAATCTATGGGTTTCTCGTAGGAACGAGGCCCAAGGCAGAAAGAATTGGGGAAGAAGGGTGCGGCAAGAAAATATCGGAAGCCTGAAAAAATCCCAAGAAAAACGAGATTGCCGAAAGGGAAATTAATCAACCGCGCAGTAAAACTTACAGACGCTGCGTTAAAATTAATAAGGGGTCGGAGCTCACCTTCAGACCAAAGGCGTCGGCGGCGGTGCGTGAAGACTCCGCCATCGGGAATCTTGGATCGAGATCCTGGAAGGCGGATCTAGGTTTGGCGGCGCAAGATCGGATGTGTGTCTCAAGGACCGGGGAGAATCTTGCAGTTAGGGTTTGTGAGCAAAGGGGATCGGAGTTGATCTGAAATCCAGAAACCCGTGGAGATTTGTGTCAGGTGAAAGGCCAACGGAAGGTAAAGTAAATTGAAGGGTCATTTCAGATCCGGACCGGTATATTCTGAAGCCGATGCGTTGCCATCGGCTCTTGAAACAGATCATTGTGCGTAAGAATAATTGCCAATAAAAAAGAAAGTTTCCATTCACAACGAGACGGTGATTACAAAAGAGGAGCTAACCGCTCCTAAAGATGGCCTAATGGGGATACTGCAGTCTACCACCAGTACACGCCGGAGGTCTTGCGGCGCTTGGGCGACGGAACAATGCTTGGGCCACTGTCGCCGGTGTCCCCGTTGCTGTTATCGTGTCCCCGCTGTCGTCACTGGTGAAGCTATCGTCGCCTTCGGCTCCTGTACCGCTGTCGGAAGTGCGTCCGATGACCTGCCAAGAAGGAAAGTACCTGCCATCGGTCTTCTTCGGAGGAGAAGGAATCGGCTCTTTCCTCCGAGGAAGAAAGGTCCTCCCCCAAGACGCGTCGTCTTCATCCTCCTCCAGCTCGGCCCGAGGAGGGTGCGAGATCCTCGCCATCAGTCAGGGATTCATCATCCTCCGACTGGTAACGGAAGTCCCACTCTCTTCGTCCCAATGCAGGGGAGCATGGGCTTCGTAGGCGGCAATCGGATCATACTCCGGAGTTGGTTCTCGGGAGGATTCGGATTCATAAGAAATAACGGAGGAGGCAGAAGAGGAAGAAGCCATGGTAAAAGAAGAGGAAGGGAGTAACTGGTGATGGCTGCGAGAGGAAGATGATTGGGAAGTTCATGGGGAGTTTATAAAGATAAATCAAGGGGTGGAGTGAATCGGCATTGTGACGGTTCCCGAGGAGTGGTACAGAGCGGTCGTATCGTTGGAAGTCGAAAGGCGCAGATCGGAAGCCGAAGGGTCAAGGTAATTTTAAATGATTTCGGAATTACCATTGCCGAAACCAGGGGGGCATGTGTTATCGCCATATTCTGGACGGGCCAGAAGTGGGCCGTGGAGCAAGATGGGCTTGAGAGACGGTTATGATAAGCTTGCAGATCGGGTTCCGTACGGGCGTTTGGGGCCAGCAAGGCCGTGTAAATTAGGCTTAGGAAGTTAGGATTCGTGTCATGTGGTTAGGGTTAGTTAAGGAGAACAAGTCTACGGACTATAAATATGTACCATTAATAAACGAGAGAGAGATTCAATTCTTCAACAACTCACGGCGCATCGCCTCCCCTGTTCCAGGGTCTTTTTCATCGGGTAAGTGCCATGTAGCCCCCTGATCACGCTTCGCGTGATCGGGGGCGCATTGCTCTTGCTTGTTTACTTCATGTGTTGCTCGTTCTGAAGCCTTGTAGATGGCGAGTAGCACTAGTTATCATAGCGTGCGTAGAGCAATGTTATTTTCGTATTATGATCTTGCCCTGTCCATTGTTCTCGCGTGCTCCGCGATTATTATGCCTAACCATGGATGTGATGATCGCGCCTTGCTTTGTCTATGTAGGTAGATCCAATCTGTTATGGCTAGTTTCTAGTAATTAGGGATTTAGCTCAATATGTGCATGATTAGGCCCTGCAAACGAGTTGAAAGTTCCGGCAGTATGTTAGTATCGGATCTTAGCCTGCGTAGAG
>NW_020356324.1:0-61071 GCF_002211085.1 Panicum hallii
TTTGAAAGGCAAGTGCAGCGGCACACAGAAGGACTTGATAATGATATGCAGGTGACGAATGACAAGATTGGACAATTGGAGGCTACGCAGATTGCCACCAACACCAAGCTTACGGGCCTGGAGACAGCGGTCGGCAATATTGACAAGAGTCTCGCTGCTCTTTTGCGGCGTTTTGATGAGCTCCATGCGAAGACCAACGAACAGCGTGATGATTGGGCGGATGAATATATTGCTGATACTGAACAGGATGAACAAGACGCTCGCCATCGCCGCCGGCTACGCACTAATCGTAGAGGTATGGGTGGTTTTCGCCACCGTGAGGTACGCAACAATGATGATGCTTTCAGCAAGATTAAATTTAAGATACCTCCTTTTGATGGTACATATGACCCTGATGCATACATTACTTGGGAAATTGCTGTTGATCAAAAGTTTGCATGCCATGATTTTCCTGAGAATGCACGTGTTAGGGCTGCTACTAGTGAGTTCACTGATTTTGCTTCTGTTTGGTGGATAGAACATGGCAAGAAAAATGCTGATGACATGCCACAAACTTGGGATGCTTTGAAACGGGTCATGCGGGCTAGATTCGTTCCTTCTTACTATGCACGTGATCTGTTACATAAGTTACAACAATTGAGGCAGGGCACTAGAACTGTAGAAGAATATTATCAGGAATTGCAAATGGGAATGCTACGTTGTAATTTAGTGGAGGGTGAGGAACCTGCTATGGCTAGATTTTTTGGGCGGGTTAAATAGAGAAATTCAGGACATTCTTGCGTATAAAGATTATACTAACGTAACCCGTTTGTTCCATCTTGCTTGTAAAGCTGAAAGGGAGGTACAGGGACGACGTGCTAGTGCTAGGTCTAATGTTTCTGCAGGTAAATCTACATCATGGCAGCCACGCACGACTACTTCTATGAGCGGACGTGCACCTCTACCAGCTCCTTCACCGAGTCGTACAGCAGCGTCTTCTCCATCCAGCGACAAGCCACGCGCTCCTCCCATCACTTCAGCAACCAAGGCTGTCCAGAAACCAGCCGCTAGTGCTTCCTCGGTTGCATCCACGGGTAGAACAAGGGATGTCCAGTGTCATCGGTGCAAGGGCTTTGGGCACGTGCAGCGTGACTGTCCTACCAAGCGCGTTTTGGTGGTCAAAGATGATGTGCGTATTCCTCTGCTAGTGATTTTGATGATGATACACTTGCGTTGTTTGCTGCTGACCATGCAGGTAATGAGGGACCACCAGACGAACATATTGATGCAGGGGCAGCCGAACACTACGAGAGTCTCATTGTGCAGCGTGTGCTTAGTGCACAAATGGAGAAGGCGGAGCAAAATCAGCGACACACGCTGTTTCAAACTAAGTGTGTCATTAAAGAGCGTTCTTGTCGTATGATTATTGATGGAGGTAGTTGCAACAATTTGGCTAGCAGCGAACTGGTGGAGAAGCTTGCACTCAGCACCAAACCACACCCACACCCGTATCACATTCAATGGCTAAACAACAGTGGTAAGGCTAAGGTAACGAGGCTGGTGCGCATTAATTTTGCAATCGGAGCATATCATGATGTTGTTGAGTGCGATGTTGTGCCTATGCAAGCTTGCCATATTCTGCTCGGTAGGCCTTGGCAATTTGATACGGATTGTGTGCATTATGGTAGATCAAATCAGTTTTCGCTCTTGCACCATGATAAGAAAATTGTGTTGCTTCCTATGTCTCCTGAAGCTATTGTGCGTGATGATACTGCTAGAGCTGCCAAAGCTAAAAGTGAGACCAATAAAATTGTCAAGTCGGTTGCTAATAAGCAAGATGAGATACGCTTGAAAGGGACTTGCTTGCTTGCTACTAAATCTGATATTAATGACTTGATTGCTACCACTTCTGTTGCCTATGCTTTGGTGTGCAAAGATACTTTGATTTTCATTCATGATATGCAGCACTCTTTGCCCCCTGCTGTCGCTAACGTTTTGCAGGAGTATTCTGATGTGTTTCCAAGTGAAATACCAGCGGGGCTGCCACCAATACGAGGGATTGAGCACCAAATTGATCTGATTCCAGGTGCATCGCTGCCCAACCGTGCGCCGTACAGGACCAATCCGGAAGAAACGAAAGAGATTCAGCGACAAGTGCAAGAACTACTCGACAAAGGTTATGTACGTGAGTCCCTTAGTCCTTGTGCTGTTCCGGTTATTTTAGTCCCCAAGAAAGATGGAACGTGGCGTATGTGTGTCGATTGTAGAGCTATTAACAATATCACAATTCGATACCGACATCCTATTCCACGTTTGGATGATATGCTTGATGAATTGAGTGGTGCTGTTGTGTTTACCAAAGTTGATTTGCGTAGTGGGTACCACCAGATTCGCATGAAATTGGGAGATGAATGGAAAACTGCTTTCAAAACTAAGTTCGGGTTATATGAGTGGTTAGTCATGCCTTTTGGGTTAACTAATGCACCTAGCACCTTCATGCGATTAATGAACGAGGTTCTGCGTGCTTTCATTGGCAAATTTGTTGTGGTCTACTTTGATGATATATTGATTTACAGCAAATCTATGGAGGCACATCTTAATCATCTACGTGCTGTTTTTACTGCTTTACGTGATGCACGTTTATTTGGTAACCTTGAGAAGTGCGTCTTTTGCACAGATCGAGTATCTTTTCTTGGCTATGTTGTCACTCCACAGGGAATTGAAGTTGATCAAGCTAAGGTGGAAGCTATTCAGGGATGGCCTGTACCAAAGACCATCACACAGGTGCGGAGTTTTCTAGGACTTGCTGGGTTCTATCGTCGCTTCGTGAAGGATTTCAGCACCATTGCGGCACCGTTGAATGCGCTTACGAAGAAGGGGGTGCCCTTTTCTTGGGGCACCACACAAGAGAATGCGTTCACCATGTTGAAAGATAAGTTGACACATGCACCTCTCCTCCAACTTCCTGATTTTAATAAGACCTTTGAGCTTGAATGTGATGCTAGTGGAATTGGTTTGGGTGGTGTTTTGTTACAAGATGGTAAACCTGTTGCATATTTTAGTGAGAAATTGAGCGGACCTGTTCTGAATTATTCTACTTATGACAAGGAATTGTATGCTCTTGTGCGCACATTAGAAACATGGCAGCATTATTTGTGGCCCAAAGAGTTTGTTATCCATTCTGATCATGAATCTTTGAAACATATTCGTAGTCAAGGAAAACTGAACCGTAGACATGCTAAGTGGGTTGAATTTATTGAATCTTTTCCTTATGTCATCAAACACAAGAAAGGGAAAGAGAATATCATTGCTGATGCTTTGTCTAGGCGATATACTTTGTTGACACAACTTGATTGCAAGATTTTTGGTTTGGACACAATTAAAACACAATATGTGAATGATGCTGATTTTAAGGATGTTTTGCTGCATTGTAAGGATGGAAAAGTATGGAACAAATTCATCGTCAATGATGGGTTTGTGTTTCAAGCTAACAAGCTATGCATTCCAGCTAGCTCCGTTCGTTTGTTGTTGTTACAGGAAGCGCATGGTGGTGGCTTGATGGGGCATTTTGGAGCAAAGAAGACAGAGGATGTACTTGCTGGTCATTTCTTTTGGCCAAAAATGAGAAGAGATGTGGAGCGATTTGTTGCACGCTGCACTACATGTCAGAAAGCTAAGTCCCGTTTAAATCCGCATGGTTTGTATATGCCTTTACCAGTTCCTAGTGCTCCTTGGGAGGATATTTCTATGGATTTCGTGTTGGGATTGCCTAGAACTAGGAAGGGACGTGATAGCGTTTTTGTGGTTGTGGATAGATTTTCCAAGATGGCACACTTTATTCCATGTCATAAAACTGATGATGCTACACATGTTGCTGATTTATTCTTTCGAGAAATTGTTCGTTTGCATGGTGTGCCAAACACAATTGTTTCTGATCGTGATGCCAAATTTCTTAGCCACTTTTGGAGAACTTTATGGGCACAATTGGGAACTAAGCTTCTATTTTCTACCACTTGTCATCCCCAAACTGATGGTCAAACTGAAGTGGTTAATCGAACCTTGTCTACCATGTTAAGGGCTGTTTTAAAGAAGAATATTAAGTTGTGGGAAGAATGTTTGCCTCATGTTGAGTTTGCTTATAATCGTTCCATGCATTCTACTACAAAGATGTGCCCTTTTGAGATTGTTTATGGCTTGATTCCTCGTGCTCCTATTGATTTAATGCCTTTGCCCACTTCTGAAAAATTGAACTTTGATGCTAAGCAACGTGCTGAACTGATGTTAAAACTGCATGAAACAACTAAAGAAAACATTGAGCGCATGAATTCTAAGTATAAGCTTGCTGGTGATAAAGGTAGAAAGCAATTGATTTTTGAACCTGGTGACTTGGTTTGGTTGCACTTGAGAAAGGATAGGTTTCCTACTTTGCGAAAATCTAAGTTGATGCCTCGGGCTGATGGACCGTTTAAAGTGCTAGAACGAATTAATGATAATGCATATAAGCTAGACCTGCCTGTGGATTTTGGGGTTAGTCCCACATTTAACATTGCAGATTTGAAGCCATATTTGGGAGAGGATGATGAGCTTGAGTCGAGGACGACTCAAATGCAAGAAGGGGAGGATGATGAGGACATCGCCACTAACGATACATCCACACCTACACCAGTATCTACTTCAACAACACCTCTTGGACCTATTACTCGCGCTTGTGCTCGTCGGCTTACCCATCAAGTAAGTTCACTCTTAAGCTCAGGTTCATCATATTTAGAGAATGGAGATACGTGCACTCTTGTTTTACTCAGGAACCATGGATTGGATCAAAAGGGAAGAGGCATCGCGCAGGCTGGATTCGGACTGCAGGACAGACACGACTTGTAACAGCCGCCACGACTTTATCCGGACTCCGTTTTGGTCGGTCAAGTACTTTCTGGAAAGCTTATCAAATCTACTTTCCAACGGATCCGGAATCACCTCAATATCTATTCGGAATCAACCACAATCCTAGATTTACTACAGAGTCCTTTTCAGCCACGGTGCTGCGTCACCCTAATTTGGCCCAACGGGCCGTGTATCAAGTAGAGTCCAAGACGGATGAGTCCTAGGGTTGGAATACGACCCCAGCACCCTTGTGGTCGTTCTCCCACTTCTTTATAACCTTTAGCCGCCGTCAAGAACACTCGGGTTTTGTTAGATGCAAGTTTAGCTTTTGCTACTTCCTTGTAGACGCGCGTGCTGATCCAGCCGCCCGTCCACTTGTTTTCGGAACCCCTCCATAATTGAGATTCGGTTTGAGACCTTCAATTACATCTCGTAATTTTCAGTACTTGTTCTACTTGTTCTTGCTAGTTCTTTGATTGCTTGCAGGACAAGTGCCCTAGTGGCCGGGTGTCGCGCTCCACAAGATCGCGGCAACCAAAGGAGGTGGTGTATCGATTGCTAAGGCGCAGCATCCTTGGAAGGCTGTAGTCGGGCCGTGAATGTCGTCTCCTCTATCAATTGAGTTATTCCACGCCTCTCATCGAAAGATCAGGAACAAACCCTAACGGGTTCACATCAGCACAGCCCTCCCCCACGTGGTAGACGACGCCCTTGGCGCCCGCGCCACACGCCACGACGGGCGCAAGCGGCCGAAGTGTGACAGTTCATGTGTTTGTAAACTAGACATATATTTTGTTAGTGTGAAATATGTGTTTGTTAGTGTAAAGCTTGTGTGTGTTTATGTCAAACTTTTGAAAATTTAAAGTGCAAATAAAAAGGGTATTTTTGTAATTATAGAAAAACTTAGGGTTGTTTTTGCAAAATGTACCTGGATAAAGGTAATTTCAAAATGAGTAGAGGATGGTTTTGTAAATATGCTTTTCTTATTTATATATATTCATCCAAAAGTTGCATTAGAAATGCAAGTGTTGAATTGTGTAAAAATTTTGGGTAAAATGGTAAAAATGAAGGGTGTTTACATAATTTTATAAAAGTACAAGTCCTTTTATGCAAATGTATGATTTACAAAAGTAACTTTCAAATTTACTCAGGGCTAAAGTGTAAAAGTGCAAGTCATCATGACATGTCTATCCAATCATTATGACAATTCTATCCCGTCATCATGACATGTCATAAATGCTTGCATTTAAGTCCTGAATTTTATAAAATTACACTTTTAGGACAAAAGCAATTCAAATCCGACTTTTATTAAAAATTCACGTGTAAAAATATAAGTTTTGAGTTTTTGAACTTGAGCCCTAAAGCAATGTTGTAGAGTTTGAAAAACTCTCCAACTTTTGTTTTGGGCCTTCCTTCATTTGGGTTTTAAATCAACGGGAAATTTTGTTTTACAAACAGGTCCCTGCAGTTTTCGGAAATTACGCATAAGTCCTTGGAGAATTCCATCCCTTCTTCTCCTCTGTTTTTCTTCTCCTGGTGCTTCCTTATCCACACCGGCGGCATATCCCTGGCTTCATCCCAATCTCCACTCGAGTTCCCCTCTCTCTCCTCCACGGGCACAAGCACAGGGCGCTGGCAGGCACTCGGGATCCAAGCGCAGCAGGCGGCAGCGGGCGGCTCGGCAGGAGCCGAGAGGCGGGCGGCGGCTGGCGCGGCAGGCGGCCGCAGCTCGCGGGCGAAGCGCGCTGGACGGCGTGCGGGCGCGCGCGGGGGGTGAGCAGCGAGCGCAGCGCGGGCGCCCGGACGGCTCGGTTCGGGTGCGGAGGCCGGCGCACAGGAGATAGGCGTGCGGGCCCGGCGCAGGTGCTGGGCGGGAGCGGGGGCGAGCGGCGCGCAGGCGCACGGCGCGGGCGCGTGCGCGCAGGCGCGCGGAGCGGGGAGTGCCCAGGCGAAGGAGCGCAGCGGAAGCAGGCGGAGCGCGCGGTCAGGCCGAGCGGCGTGCGGCCCAGGCGAGCTGGGCCCAGGCGGGTGAGGCGCGCGGCAGGCGTGGCTCGGAGCAAGCGGAGGCAGGCGCGGCGCGGTGGCTCGCAAGCTGGCGCACAGTGGTGAACGGAGCAGGAACAGCTTAGGCGTGGTGCTGGCGGCGGACGTGGAGCTGGGCAGGAACGTGTGGGGTGCGTGCGCGGGCAGTGCAGGCGCTGAGCGTGAGCGCACAACGCGGACAGGCCCTGACGTGCGAGCAGGTGTGGAGGCGCGCGGGAACGAGCCGGTGCGGGGGCGGTTCGGGTGGCGTTGAAGTATGGACTCGTGAACGCGGGCGCTATGCAGGTACGGCGCGAGCGTGCACGCGGCGGCGTATGGGAGCGGACGGCGCGGACGCGAGTGGCCCCGGGCGCTGGAGTGCAGGGCGAGCGCGTGCGCGGCGGGGCAGAGTGGGCACAGATATTAGCGGCGCTGGAGCGGTTCGCGGACGGCGCAGGAGCGAACGTGAGCGACGCCGAGCGGGTGGCGCGAACATGCGCACGGTGATGCACGGAAGCTGGCGGTGAATGCAGGTGTTGGGCGGCCGGAGCCGAGTGGGCCCATGGGCACGAGCAGGCAGTGCTGGGTGCGACGTGCCGAGCAACGGCACGCGCCGGAGGAGTTGTGGTGAAGTGTTTCTGCGCGAGATGTAGGAACACGGTGACATCAGCCCTAACTACGCCACGGAAATCTTTGATGACGCAAGAGTGGCCGTATCGAGGACGCGAGCTCACTCACTCGCGAGATGCACGAGGGGCAACAAGCTGGAAGGAAAGATGGCGAAGCAAAGGTGACGGTTATAGCGCGGCGAATTCGAAAGGAGTAGCTGTGCAGCGGCAAGGTGATCAGGGCAGAAGTAAGGCGGCGCGGGTTCGATGCGCAGCATATGACCGGCGGCGGTGGTAGACCGGTCCGGAGAGCGTCACTGCGGATGGAGAGGAGGCGGAGTTACAAGATCCGAAGGTCTGAACGGGATTGAATCGGAGCATTCGCGAGTGCGAGCAGAAGCGTTCTACCGGTGGCCGACTCAGCTCATGAGCAGGAAAACCCTAGGGTTCGCGGAGAAGTCAGTATAGCGAACCCATTCGGCTCCATCATCTCGTCCCATGATCCACGACATCCAGCAGCTCCTATTCCTCATCGATCGCCGAGCAAGACCACTAATCACCGCAGGGATTACTCCTTCGGCCATTCTCTACCCACTGCAATTCCTGGCAAGCTTCTTCGTCAACCACGGAATCTCGTCGTCGTCGAGCTCATCTTATCGTCGCCAATCCTGTTCGCCACGGGACTTCACTTCCCGTCTGTTCTTCTCCATAACCAAGGTTTGCCCTGACCTACTGACTCTTCTTAATGCCGGCGACTCTTTTGCCGGAATATCGTCGTTAACTTCCTGCTATCTGTTTTCCGGACCAGGGACTTGATTGCTATGTTTTAAAAAGTTCTAGGTCTTTTCTGTAAGATTTCCAGAACTTTCTTTATTTCAAATCAATGAACTTCTACATTTCATAGAATTTCGTAAGGAGTTCATAAAAATGCAAAATCAGTTTCGTCTGAATCCTTAGGTCAAAGTTTACAAGTTTTATGTTGTGCTCTTGAATTGAAAGTCTTGATTTGTGATCTAGGCCAAATATTAGGGAGTGAGTGCTTTATTCTATCTTGTGTTGTATGCATGTGTTGTCGCTGAATATAGATCATCAGATGTATGTCTCAAGTACAGATGTGTGATCTCTAGTTAATCTTTTCACACGAGTACTCAGATTCCTGCCATTCAGACTTTGTCTTTGTTTTGATTGTCATTTCCTTAAAGTTCTCTTCGTATAAAGATCCTTATTAGTCCGTGTGCATCTACTGCTTAGCTAATACGTCTCAACAGCTATACTTCAGTGGCAGGTTTTCAACCCAGCCACTTAGCATCTATTTTCTTTAAGTCTATGATGTTTCTGCGTAACCGCTGTCAGCCGATGCATTCTTGTAAAATGCTTCTACCATCGGCTGGTTAGCTGAAACGGTTGTTATCTTTCTAGTATCGGCTGCTGCCGGTAACATTCTGTTGTTCCGTCCTACATCGGCTATCACATAGCCGATCAAATTGAAGTGCACACACGATCTTAGGGTTCTTTCTATCGGCCGACCCAAGCCGATTCTAGTCGTTTTCCGTATCGATCAAATATAGCCGATCAATCCTTAGTTTCCCCATCCTTGTCCACATACTTCTATCAGCCGATTTATTGACTGAGAGATCGGCTATATATCTATCGGTCACATACCCTTAACCACACTCCAATCGGCTGTACGTCACTCAATAGTTGTGCTGACGTAATCGAGTCAATACAACCACACCTAGTTACCTAGAATAACACTTAAGCACATCTCAGTTAAGACAACTGCTTTAGGAATCATCCTTCTGCCAAGTTAATCGATACTTTCATCGATCACCTAGGAACCCGATGCACTCATCAATCAGCTAAACCTTCGTTGTTTCCAATCGACTCTGTTATAATCCTCAACAAGTAGCCGATTCTAACTAGTTGTCCACCTAAAGCTCTGTTTAAGTTTAGCTTCAAATCTTTTTGGGTGTAATGTGAATTGTGTGTTATATGAGTGTTGGATTGTAACTGTATTGAGAAGTAAGGTAGCTTTATGTGCACACTTTGAATGTGATGTCTCATTGCATGTAGATACAACTTCTTCAACAACGGTACCTACGAGATCTCCCCGGAGTCTACGGAGGATGTTCCTGAAGACCGAGTGAACGTCACCAAGAGATCAACCGAAGCCCCGAACCAAAGTTCGGAAGATGTTGACTTACTGACTTCAGACCCACCAGTAAAGGCAAGCCCCGGACATATCCCACTACTTTATTTACACTGCAATCTATGTCTATTTATATTATATCTTGCATTAAGTCTAGGAGTTGAAATGAAACCCTAGATGCATGAATCTTAGGGACCAATGTATTGAACCCGAGTCCTTATCGCTTAGATGCTCTGCTAAATAGGACCGGTAAAAGTCGGGTGATTTCCTATCACTCGCGCGATATAGGAGTTGCTTGTTTACAATTCTGCAACCACTATAAGGATAATGGATAGGGTCATGTGCTGTATCATGACCTAAAGTTTACCCTGTCTATTTTGATAAAAGCTTTAAGGTCGAAATGTGTGGTAGTAGTGGCTAAGCGTTCGAAAGTACTAGCCACATGCCGCGAAATATGGTAAGCGGAAAGCCTAGTAACCAATCGGCCCGGCAAGTGGACATACCTCCCACCACTCGATCTTTATTTTATGTTCACACGCACCGACGTGTGGGAGTACGTTCTGCATGGCAGACAGGAATACGGGTTTTGTAGTCGCGCTACAGACGTATGTCCTGTACACATTGGGTGTGCGTACGGTCCTGCAGTCGCTTGTGGTGGCCTGTCCACGACCCGGAATGAAAGGCAAACGGTTGCTTCGGAACTATCGATGGATGTTCCAAGCGTGTGAGTTAGGTTTACCTTGCAAGGTTGAATCTCGATTTAGGAATCATCCGCCTCTCACGATGCATGAGACTGCTTATCCCTTCTGCCACATCGAGTAAAAAGTGTAATTGTTGATGGAATAATCTTGATGGATGATAATCTCTATCTTGCTTGTTTAGTATAGGTGCTTACCTAGAATGGCTAATCAAGCTAGAATCTGAAAGCTAAAACTTGAAAATAGGTTATACTCTTTGTTGCTTTTCAGCTAAAAATAAACCCAGAGCCCTCACAATGCCTTCATGAGTAAAGTATACCCAATCCCGGGTAAGCCTTGCTGAGTATTAGTATACTCAGCCTTGCTAGTTTTATGTTTTTCAGGTAAAGCCTTTGAAGACCCTACTCTTCCCCTGTCATGGCCCTGTGTTTTTCCAGAAGGTTGGTCCGTGGAATGGGGTCCGTCCCCGACCAACATTGGTGATACCGAGTGATGTCGTGCCTGGGCTTAGCATGACATCCATCTTGACGGTGTGTTGTGAATCGTCGCGTATGTTTTCCGCTGCTAAAAACCATAACTTTAACAGTTTGTAATGTTTTCTCTAAATTTGAAACTTTGCACTAATGTTGGAAACTCTTGTAACGTAATTCTCTGTGATGTAAAATATGATGGTGTCTGTATCTCTGGACTCACCTTCGTGTGAGGTAACCTTATTGATCCTGTATTCGGTGGTTTATCGGGACGTTACCCGACAGGCCAAGGGATTATACCGTTTGAAGCACGTTGGAGCCCTCAGGAATGGACTCACGTACTTGAGCCGGTATAATTCAGGTTGGTTCTGCCACACGAAGCGCCATTAATGGCGCTCCGCACCGGCCACCGTCGCGGCCGCCTCCCCACCGCCTCATCCCGCCTATAAATAGGCCCCCAACCCGCTTCCCCTTTCCCCACGGCCTCCACCGCCACTCCCAGCATGCCCTTGAGCCCGTAACACCGCCACCGCCCGCAGCTCCACCGCCGCCCGCTGCCCACCGTGGGCGCGCCTCCTCGCTCCACCTCGGCCAAAGGTGAGACCGGGGATGGGATTCCCTTGCTCCCCTCTCCCTCACCCCCTTGCCCCGGGCCGCTATTGGGCCCTAGTCGGCCGGCACGGCCACCGCCACCACCCCTGTTTCCCCTCCTCTGTTTCGGTCACAGGGGAGGAGAGGAGGAGGAAGGTGGCCATTTGCCACAAAACCCCCTGGCCTTTACCCTTTTTCCAAAAGAACACCCCCCTTGTGCCACTTTTATCTGCAGACCCTTCTGCTCTTAGTTAATTAGGAAAAACAACCCCCCGCCGTGTAAACCTAATATCAAATAAACCCCTACACCTTTCTAACATACCCCAAAATAGTTCTGGAAATTATAATCAAGTTCTTTCTATAGCATAACTGTTTACGAATAAGTCCCTGACCCCTGTTTAACCCCTGAACCCCCCCCCCTTCACCTCGTCATTTTATGCGCCAAACGATCTCCGATTGACCCGAAACTTTACCACGCCCTTCCTAGTATAGTTCCAACCATGCCATTAAGAAACCACCCAAGAATATGGCCCCTAGCTTCATAACTAAATTATTTCCGTTTCAAGCTCAACGATAGAAGCTTTTAGTTCTTCTGATTGATTGTGTGCTTGTTCGCTTGCGTCGTAGGACACGGAGTGAACGAAGAAGGTCCCGACTATGACCAAGTGAACGAGGGCCAGTTCTGCGACCCCGAACCCGAGGGACAGTGCTTCGATCAGGACCTCCCGCAAGGATTTGATAATGGCAAGTTCAATCCCGCCCTTTGATGCATGTTTCTGTCCTAGTTTTTATAAACACAACCCCATGGCCTGTTTTCTAAAATTGCATGGTTTTGCTTGCTGAAAACATGGTAGGATAGCCACCCTTGTTTGTGATAACCATACCTTGACCACCTGGTTTTATAAAGAAAGTGTGTGTGTGGGGGGATGGGATAAAATGTGGTTTTGAAAGACGAGTCAGACGGGATGGATGGCATTTCTGTGTGAATTGCCGTTGGTGTGCTCGTACCTGTGTGGTAGAGCAAGGAAGGGAGATATCCATCTTGTCACCCCTAAGGACCGAGTTGATGTGTCATCTCACCTAGCTTCCTATCGTGCAAACCACTTGACCGTTGTATGGGCAACGGCTTAGCATAAATCCCACTAGTTAGTCTGATAGCCATCAGGAGAGCTGAGAGCAACGGGTGATCAAGGAGAAGGGATAAGCTCTGTGTGACTTATGCCCCGGTTAAACCTCAGAGATAGGTCGAATGACCCCTTGATGGATCCCGTGGTGGCTAGTCAGGTCTAGCTAAGGTGGGTAATGGCTTTGTTGGGATCTGCACCGACACTAAGGTGATCGTGCTGTGGTACCCCACCTGTGGGTAAAGTTGCACACCTCTGCAGAGTTAAAATCTATTCGAATAGCCGCGCCCACGGTATTGGGCAGGTTATGGTGTGGTCACATAACTAGTGTTTCTCTCCGGGAATGGTTGGGCTGGTGTGTGTTGTTTGGAAAGTGTCCGGCGGTTGTGCCGTGTGCTACGACTGACGGGGAGTCCGGTAGCAGCTTAAAACTTGGATCCTGTGTGGATCAACAGCATGAGCTCTTGGGTACTGAAAAACTTGTTTTGGAAATATTTTTAAATGAAACTTTGCATACAACCGAGTTCTCCGCAAATGAACCATAACCTTATCCTTGGATTGTCCTATGCATTAAATTCTGTCATACCCCCTCCGTGGGTGTGATTGGACTTGCTGAGTACGTTTGTACTCACCCCATTCTTACTTTTACAGCGAAAGATCCAGACTACATCCCCGAAGACATCGAGTAGGGTTTCGTCCTGCACCCAGTCTTGCCTGTGGTTAAGGCCACCGCTGGAACTCCGCATGGCGCAAGACTCTGATGACCCTCTTTTCGTAGCTAGTATAGTAGTGTGGGTTTGAGTTGTAATCCTCGCGATAGTGGCGCTTCACTGCCCATTACCGCGTAGAGTTGTACGGTGATGTACCATCTGATGTAATAAAAGTGCTATCAGCCTCGTGGGACTGATAAAGCATCACTTTTAAGTCTTCCCTGATAGGGGGGACGCTTCAATTGGCGTGCTCCAGCTTCTCCTGCTCGTAAGCCGCCTGCTCCTCCAGCATGCGTTGGAAGAGCGGGGGCGACTCCTTGTTGATGGCTCCTACAGTGGGGTCCACCCCTGTTAGGATCACCATGTTGCACTAACGTGAAGGGTGGCGGTCATCATCAGGGGAGGGTTCGGAGCTTGAGTTGTAGGACTCAATATCGAGAAGGTCGTTAACGTACGTAGGGATGTAGTCCGTCTCTCCAATGAACTCTAATCGTGGAAACCACCATGAGCGCATCTGCTCTGCTATCTCCAACAGCTGCCACTTGGGGTCCTAGAAGTCACTTTCCGGGGGCATCGGCTCCCTTCCGAACAACTAGACATTTGCCAGGGCGTAGAAAGTGTGTTGGCAGTCCTCAGGATCCGGGTTGGGCCCAAGGCGTGTGTCGACATGCCGTGCGAGGGCTTCGAGGTCCACCACGAGGAGTCCAGCCTCGACGACGGTGGTGCCCTCTGCGTGCGGGATGGGTACCTCTTGTACCTCTTCTTCCGCCATATAGGTGAAGATGGCCAAGCTGGTTGGCCACAAACTCCAGGATTCCAAAGCGGATGGCGTGGTCAGGGTCGAAGCTAGGCACATACATGAGCCCGCCGGCGCTGTTGATGGCAAACTCGAGGTTCCCAAACTAGATGGAGTCACCGAGGACCCCGGCCACCATGTTGACGCTGAGGGCTGCCATCGAGCGATCACGTGGTGGTGAGAGTGTGCTGTCAGACCCAACCCACGGGACTGCGCACATAGCGTACTTTTCCTAGGATAAGGGATGGGACATGGCCCACGCCCTACATCTATTGTAACTACTCGTAGCATAGTAGGACTACTCATATAGTAGTAAAACTAGTTAGAGACGATAGGAAAGTACCCGAGAAGTACTCGGGTAGGACTCCTGGGCTTGTATCCGACTAGGACTTCCATGTAACCCTGTCCTCCCAGACTATATAAGGGCGGAAAGGGACCCCCTCCAAATAGGAGATCACCCGATCACCACCTAAGGCAATACAAACAATGCAGGACGTAGGGTATTACGCTCTCAGTAGCCCGAACCTATCTAAACTTTGTGTTCTTTGCACCTTCGAGTTCCTGATCTCGGCAACACTGTCAGACCCGGGCACATGGGACTGTCCACATGGCACACTTCTCCTGGGATACGGGATGGGACATGGCCCATGCCCTACATCTGTTTTAACTACTCGTAATGCAGTAGGATTACTCGTATAGTAGTTAGACTAGGCGGACACGGTAGGAAACTACCCGAGAAGTACTCGGGTAGGACTCCTGGACTTGTACCCAACTAGGACTTACATGTAAACCTATCCTCCAGACTATATAAGGGTGGACAGGGACCCCCTCGGGAACAATCACCATCAAAGACAATACAAAACCACACAGGACGTAGGGTATTACGCTCTCAGCGGGCCGAACCTATCAAAAACCTTGCGTTCCTTAGCACCTTCGAGTTCCTGATCTCGGCAACACTCTACCTACAAACTCACCACCTCGGGGGTATCCCTCGGTGGGCATGCGGTAAAACACCGACAGTTGGCATGCGAGGTAGGGATGTTCATCGAGCATCCACCGAAGAATTTGATGGCATCCTTCAACTTCACCAGCGCTATGCCCGACGAGGGCACAACCTTCATCTTCAGCTCCTGGATCTGTGTCGCTGACAGTTTGGGTGATTTCAATAGCCACCTGGCCAACTCCAAGGAGCCGGAGGCCACTTCGTCGACTCCAAGCAGCGATCTAGACAACTTCATCGACAACCTCGATGACATGCTGCTTCCCAATCTGGTCCAGCAAATTGAAAAGATATCCATTTTCAACATGACTTCCACTCATGATGCACCAGATCTACTCGGGTCAGATTCAAACCAATCTAAAAAGACCTTATGATCTAAGTCCTTCTCCGACTTGGAGGAGGATTTGGATCTACTGCTCAAGATCAAGGACGTGGGCGCCACTGCTTGCCGGGAGGCCCCCGTTTTTGACATCTACTCGGATTCCGACGAAGAGTACTCCTCATGCAGTACTACACCTTCAAGCCAGATCTAAAAAGGATTCAGAGATGAGGGAGCCACCACTCGTTGGGCGGCCCGCGCCCTCGAAAACCACTCGTAACCCGATGGCCACACCGAAACATTTTCGAGCAGTCTTCTGGGTTTAACCATCACATCAACGCCGCAAGGATGTTTCGTATACTGGAAGGGCTTTGAGCCCTCCGAACTACTCGATTACGAGTCCCGCCTTGTGGCCTTCACGCAGGAGCTACCCTTCCAGGAGGGTAGACCCCTCTGTCCCATTGCGAAAGAAGGAGAGAGTACCACAGAGCTACTCGAGTACAGCGTTAGGGCTAACCAGTCACCGGATCGTCAATTCTGCATGGCCTCCCTTTGCAACACGGAGGAAGATGAGCTGGGCACCAAGTATGACAACGAACAACTCACGGATGTCTCAGCCAATGAGCTCATAGCTGACGCTCCCCAAGATGAAGATGAGGAGCACCGAAGGATCCGTCGGGCAAAGAACGCCAAGCGCGCTCAAGGCAGGCGCAACGCATAGAATCACGCCCGTGCACAAAGGGATCTCAACAACGCTTTTGCAGCAGTCACGGATCGCGAGTACTGTACTCTGATTGGCGCCATCGTAGAAGCAGCACTCCTAGCTCAACAGCTCCCATCAAATCCTCAGATACAGAGGCTGCAGTACTTGACCCAGCGCGCGCTCATGCAACTCGACGGGCAACATCCAGTGTCCTCCACTCGGAATCAGCTCTCGAGGTCTGAGCACTATGGTGATACTGCGCTGGTCAATTGCACACCTAGAGGAGGCCACGGGAGTTAGAGGAACGACAACCGCCAGTGCAATGAGGGCCACCCGTCCGCACGTGACAACAATGAACAAGAAGTACAAAAACCCCCTCGCAACCACCGGGGCGCAAGGCACCAAGGCCAAGATCCAGTCGAGGCCAACCTCCATGATGCTCCCATGGGCGACCTCAGGCAGAAAATCAACAAGGGCCGAGACGCGCGGCTTGTCATTGAAGTGAGGAGAAGGGACCGTACCGGCAGGTACCACGACAACGACGATAGTGACTGCTTCCCCGCCTTCACCACCAGCATCACCGACAAGTCCTACCCAAAGGACTTCAAACCAATCGGAATCCCCACGTATGACGGTAAGCAGGACCCGCGCCAGTGGATTTGTTGCTACTCTATCGCCATTGAAGTTTCGGGGGATCCAACTCTACAAAAGCTCTCTACTTCCCAATGGCTCTGGAGTCCGCACCCCTCACGTGGCTTGAAAGCCTCAAGCCAAACTCCATCGACTCGTGGGAGGACCTCAAGCAGGCCTTCATCGACAACTTCCAGGGATCCATGATCAGGATGGGCACTCACCACGACTTGTCCCAGGTGAAGTAGGAGATGAACAAAACCCTGAGGCGCTACACATGATGTTTCTTTGAGACGCGCGCCACCATCGCCAACATCACCGATGAGGACGTCATCCGTTGCTTCCAACACAGCCTCTTCTCAAAGAACACGTACCACGACTTCGGGCGCAACCGCCCGACTACTACCGTGGAGCTGTGTGACATGATGGCACGGTGGGCTGACCAGGAGGATGAGGAAAATGACCGCTTCCCCAAGCGCAACCACTATAAGCAAGGCAATGGCAACGGCCACTTTGACAAAAGCCAGCGGAACCACTCGGGGAACACCCGAAAGTGAAAGCTAGACCATGAAGTCTCGGCTGTTGAGCGTAATCCGCATGGCAAGAAGTCGGGGAACAACCACTTAGACTACGAGCAAGTCATGCATAAACAATGCTCGATATACCTGAAGTCGCGGCATACGCTCTTTGAGTGCGTCACCATCCGAAAATCACTCAATACACCACCCCTCCCCCAAGCAGGAAAGCGAAAGGATAAGGAGGATGAAATAGGAGGTGACAAGCCGAGGGCTCAAGACTTCCAGGATCCGAAGAACATCGTCAACATCATCTTCGGCGGAGACGGCGAATTCCCCTCCAAGCGCGCGTAGAAGCTAACCCTGCACGAAATACTCTCTGTGGAGCTAGCCACGACAAGGCCTCTGAGATACAGCGAGGTCTCGATCCCCTTTTCCAGAGACGATCAATGGACCAGCTTCTCTGAGCTGGAAAAATTCCCGCTCGTCCAAGACCCTGTCGTGGCGGGCTCATAGCTCACCCGAGTACTTATCGACGGCGGAAGCGGCCTCAACCTGCTCTTCATGAGTACTCTCAAAAAGATAGGACTGGACATCACCAAGATGCTCACTCCCAGCAAAGCTCTCTTCTACGGCATCGTCCCCGGCAACGCAGCTACACCACTCGGGTTAGTGGTCTGCCAGTCACCTTTGGGATGAAAGACAACTACCGCACCAAATACATCAAGTTTGAGGTAGTGGATTTTGACTCATCGTACCATGCCATCCTTAGCAGACCAGCACTAGCCAAATTCATGGCCGTGCCCCACTATGTCTACCTGCTACTCAAGATGCCAGCCAAAACAGGTGCACAACCTGAAGAAGTCATACGACTGCGTGTAACACCCTAAGGTAAAATTTCGAGATTTATAATGAATTTAATTGGGCTCCAGTAATTTTCTAAGGATTTATTTTGCCTAGCTTGCATTTATTTATAATTTAATTCACAAAGAATTAAAATTTATTTTAGGTTCAACATGTTTGTGCATTCATGCTGGTGCATAAGTTTTATTTGGTTGAGTGCATAGGAGTTGAATTCAAATAGAATCGAGTTGGTTTGAAAAAAAGAAAAGGGAGGAAACCGGAAAGTAGGTCAGTCATTCCTTCTTTTCTCTCAGTCATTCCTTTTTTTCTCTCAGTCATTCCTTCTTTTCTCTCAGTCATTCCCATTCTTTTCTCAGTCATTCCTTCTTTCTCAGTCACTCCCCCAGCTCGACCCCACCTGTCGGCCCCTTCTTCCTCCTTCCTCTACCGGCCGCGCAACGACCGCCCGAAATCTCCGGCGAGCCCTCGTGCCAGCCCGCATGCCTAGGTTGCCCCATCGCCCCACAAATAGGATCCCCCACTCCCTGCGCCCTTACCCGTACCCCGCTGCAGCCACCCCGAACCCTAGCACCGCCGCCGCTTGCTCTGCCGCGCAAAGCTTCCTGCTTCACCGTGGACCGGCCGCCCTGCTGCGCCCCAGCCCCAGCCAACCCCCACCTGAGCTTCGCCTCACCGCCGGGAAGCTTCCCAAGCTCTTCCCTCGTGACCCCGGCCCGTGCACTTGCCGGAATTTGAACGGGACCTGCCGCCGGTGAGAAGCTCTGCCATCTCGATTCCTCGCCGCCGTTAGCCCTACGACCCTCTTAACCCCCGTGGCACCTCTGCAAGAACACCCCGAGCCGACCCGTGGTGATCAGAAGCCGAAGGACCCCCCTACAGCAGCCTTCCCCTCGAGTGCCGCCTGTTTCCACCGCTCGGACCTCGTTGCCGACCATCTTGCGCTGCCTCTCCGGCCCGTTCAGGCCCTCGGTGAGCACCACATCGTTCCCCTGGTCGTCTTGCGCTAGATGTCGTAGACCAAAGCTCGCTCTTGTGGCCGGAACGCGCGCGCCGACGATGCACCGCCGTGCCGACCCGCCCCCATCGTCGTGCGCACAGCCTGAGCCCTTCCCGCATTCCGCCTTAACCTTAGGTGGTTTCCCCAGGTCGCGCTGAACCTTCCAGACCCAAGCCCCGTTCAATTTGACCTCCGGAGCATTGATTTTGCCCAGCTCCGGTGGCGCGCCGCCGCGGAAACCGATCTCCGGCGACCCCCCCACCGCCGGCCACGTTCTGTCGGATCGGACCAGTCCGAACCGCGCTGTCCAGATCGGACCAGTCCGAACCGTGCTGTTCAGATCGGACCGTCCGAACCGGAATGCGTCCGAACCGTTCGATTTAGATCCAACCGCCCAGATTAGAAGCCGCGTACCCCTTCAGCCATGGCAGTTTTCTTAAAGAGCCCATGAACTTCCTTGGAATCAACCCGCAGTCCACCTTCGTTCAAAGAAATTCCAGCTAGGTCCTGTTTTTCGCACCGGAGCCCCTTGAGTTCTCTGGAAATTGGGTCCGCCGTCCATGCCCTGTGTTTTCACGGGTTAGGCCCCAGGTCTAGCCTTTAATTATGTTGAGGTCCCTGGTTTTTGCCCAGAACCCCCCTGGAAGTTCGGTTTTCTCGCAAAAAGGTCCCTGGACCTTGTTTTAACCCTAGATTTCGCGTCTTAGCTCCGTTTTAGTTGATTCTTGCGCTCACGCGATCGTTGTAACGTGTAGAACAGTTCTATCATAGCTTTGTGTGCTGTTTTTATGTAATGTTGTACTGTTTCTTATCTTTTGTCCTTGTTTGCATGTATGTGCATGTGTTGGACCATGTGGTGGCGTTGCGATCGTGAGTAGACGCTGAGCCTTTGGACGAGTACCAAGAGCCCTTTTCTTCAGAGCCCTTTGAGCAGCAGCAGGAGAACTTTTAGGAAGGCAAGTACAACATGAATATCCTTTCACTTTTACATACAATTTCATACTGCATTTTAATTCTGTATGCCTATAAAGATTTTCTAGCCACCTTTATTCTTTTATATATTTATACCTTGGGTTGCATTTTGGTTAGTTGTGCTAGGTGCTGCGCTCTCACACACCTCGGCCCTTTTTAATTAAATTTGATTAATGGTTATATGCAACTTAACTCTGAGAGTGGCCCTCTGTGCTGTGTGCTTGAGTGGCTCACGTCTTCATAAAATATGTTTTTGATAGAAACATGGTTTAGGGGGCCAGCACGGTGCTTAGTGCTTGGTTGGCTACTCTCCATAAGGACCAGTTCATAGAGCGACAACCTGGGATAACCGTGCAACCACAAGACTAGAATGGGACGGTCTTGACTTACTAATTAGGTCATTTTGGTTCGGGAGTAACTTACCTGCGTGGGCAAGAGGGGTGGTAAGCTTCAATGGTCCCTGCTCCTCCGGCTTAGTCTGTGCTGTGTGTCTTGTACCCCCAGAGGTGGGCCCCATCATCGCTGATCCAGAATCCTTAGCGGTTACACCTTACTAACGTGATCCTTTGTAACGGTCTCGTAGTGTGCTTGCTAGCCATCTCACCTAAGGAAGTGTGATGAACCACTAGCGTAGCTCACGACTTGTGGGTAAAGTTGTGCAACCTCTCGAGAGTGTAAAACTGATATATCAGCTGTGCTCACAGTCATGAGTGGCCCAGATCCTCCGTCTGATTAGTGGGGTTATCAACCTTTGATTAGGGAGATTCCCCGGGTGGTTTTGGTTTGGGTGGTTCTCAGTAGTTCTTAATTAATATTGATTAATTTATTATGCAATTGGGTTTATGGTAATTCATCCACTTGTAGCAATTAGCTTAAATAAAATCTTGCCAAGACTAAAAGCTAATGCAGTTGAGTCAGCCAACCTAGAGCCTCATGGTTTGTGTTATACTTGTTGAGTACGAGTTTGTACTCACTCTTGCGTTTCTACTCTTCTGTTCTCTTGGATATCTTCGTCTGCTGCTCAGTGCCCGGCAACGTGGAGGACTACGTCAGCGGCTTCGACGACTTCTAGGCGTTTGTCTCCCAGTCGACGTCCCTGTGGCGCCCAGCTCTTCATGTACTTCATTTTACGCTTCCGCAACTCTTGAACCGATTCTTGATTCGGATGTAATAAAATAACTCATTTACAATTTATATTAATGTTTTACGTGATATGTGTTATGATATCTTGATGATTCTGTTGTATATATGCGTGACTTGATCCTGGCGCATATATGATTGCTCGATTTATGTTCTTTTTAAATCGGGTGTGACACTGCGACAAGGAGGCGATCGAGTACGCCATGACTTCACGCGTGCCAAAGCCGTCTACAAAAGTACTCGCAGCCACGCTGAAGCTGACCTACACAAAGATGGAGATCTCCAACCAGCGGCCAAGCCAGTCGAGGGTTAAACCCAACCCCAGCAACATCGGCATCAAGACCATTCAGCTGCAAGAAGGCGACCCGTCCAAGACCGCTCTGATTGGGGGCAACTTAGGTGACAAATAGGAAAGCGTTCATCAACTTCCTTAGGGCTAACTGGGACATATCCGCGTCAAAACCAGTGGATATGCCAGTGGTGCCCAAGGAGTTGATTGAGCATTGCCTAAAAGTCGACCCTAAAGCCACTCCAAAAAAGCAACGACTACGACGCTTCGCCCCCAACAAGAGGGAGGCCATCAAGAAAGAGCTAGCAAAACTACTCACAGCTGGTTTTATTAAAGAAGTATACCACCCCGAGTGTGTAGCTAACCCTATACTTGTATTGAAGAAGAATAATAATGAATGGAGGATGTGTGTGGATTATACTGATCTCAATAAACACTGCACGAAGGACCCCTTCACGCTCCCAAGCATCGACCAAGTCATTGACTCTAAGGCTGGCTGTGTCTTGCTCTCCTTCCTCAACTGCTACTTGGGCTATCATCAGATAGCTCTCAAGGAGGAAGAACAAATAAAAACGGTGTTCATCACCCCCTTTGGAGCATACGCTTATACTACAATGTCTTTCGGGTTGAACAACGCAGGAGCCACCTATCAATGGTCCATCCAATTGTTCCGCTGCAGGGTGATCCTGGTCATCGCCAGGAGCAACCGCTACCCCGACATCCAGCCATGGCGAGTGACTGCCACAGGGTTTAGGCACCAGGACACCTACCCCTTGACCGTCAGAAAAGCACTCCGTTATTTATGCCAGATTTTTGAAAGACACCTCGCCCCCACACCAGTGAGGTTCTTCCCACCGGCCATCATAACCCCAGTTTGGGAAGCACGCATGAGAAGTCTGGAACGACGTCGCCAGGAAGAAGGCCCTCTTTACCAAGTGGCTACTTATCTAGCCGCCTTGGACCAACTCTTCGATGAGCAAGCCAACCTCCTGAGGGAGCAGACCCATCGAGCCGAGCAAGCAGAGCTCGCAGTAAGACTGCAGCCGATTCGAGCAGCCCAAGCCGAAGCAAGAGCCGCAGCCGCGGTCAGCAGCGAAGCAGTTGCCCAAGAGAGTCTGAGGCAAGCCCGAGACCGGCGTATGCAGGAATGGACCCGAAGTGGAACACCAGTCCCGGCAATTGGAGAAGACCATGTTTTACTCGAGACACCCGTCATAGGGTGGGGACCACTCTTTGGAAATTCACAAGCCCCATCCGAGAACCCTGAAAGTTCTGCTACCGCCGTTGAAAGAGATGGTGCTGCGCAACCCTTGGCAAATGGAAATCCATAGAACGGCGAGCAAGGATTACTCACACTCCCCGCCCTAGAAGAAGGCACGCCCCGCGAGTGAAATAACCGACGCCACCCTAGTGATGTGTCCCCAGCCGCTTTTGCTTAAGTCGTGCCCTTAGGCCTGACTCCGGACGAGTAGTACGAGACCTAGTCTTACCCCCAAGCTGTACCCCCTTGCAGTAATGAAGTTGTTTGTGCATGTTGTTTGTGATGTTGTGTGCTGGTTTGTTGTGTGCTGCTTGTTTTACTGGCAGGAGGTAGATTCTGCCTTATATACGAATTAAACAACTTAAACATCACATAATCGTAACCCCACTCTACCCAATCAACAGATAGCTCCCCGGAGCGTCACGAGGGCCTCCCGTAGCCGGAACCCCGCAGCCGCTGGTGCCGGAGCACAGCCTATTGGACAAAATCTTCCTCAGGGAGAACAGGAAGTAAGCCAGAACCAAGGAGAAAATCAAGGAGGAGAGCAACTACCACCACCCCCACCCCTCGGAGACCTGGCACAGATAATCCACAACCAGACCCTTATACTGGAAACACTAGCCAATGCCCTCGTTAACCGGCAACCACGAGGGCAGAACATGAATGACAAGCTGACAGCTTTTCTAAGGACCAAGCCGCCCACCTTTGCTGGATCCTGCAACCCTTTGGATGCAGATGACTGGTTATGAGTAATTCAGAGGAAACTCGAACCGTTTGAATGCCAGGACCGAGACAAAGTCCTTCTGGCAGCCCACCAACTCACCGGAACCGCATTAGCCTGGTGGGAGAATTATTGTGCCGCAGCCGAGGATGCCTCTACCATCACTTGGGAGGAATTCGTGAGGGAGTTCCGCCGTTATCACATCCCTTCGGCCACCATGAAGCGCAAGGCGGATGAGTTCCGCGCACTGCAGCAAGGAAGCATGATGGTGGAAGAGTACACCCACCGGTTCATGGAGTTAGCCCGATATGCACCGGAGGAAGTGAACGACGATGACAAGAAACAAGACATGTTCAAGAAGGGACTAAACCCAGAACTCCGGACCTTGCTTACCCCATAGATCTATCCTGACTTCAATACCCTGATGAATAAGGCTATCCTTACGGAAAGGGCCAAAACCGAAGAAAGGAAGGATAACAAACGCAAATTCCTGGAAAGTAAGGCCCGCCAACAGGACCGTTTCCAAAAGCAGAGGAATTTTAGCTACACTGCACCGAGATCTCCGGCCCCAATGCAGTATAGGACGCAGTCTCAAGTGACAGGACCACGGGCCCCTAACACACAGCCTAGGAGCCAGAGTACCATGAGGGCCCCGCAGAGCAATGCAAGCCTGGTCGCCTCCGACAACAACAATGTCAAGGCCTGTTTTAACTGCCGTGAGATAGGGCATTTCATTGCCAATTGTCCTTATGCCAAGAATAAGCCGGCTACATCAGCCTTCTCCAACACGGTGAATGGACCCAGACCAGCCCTGATCGGTGCCAACCGAGTGCCCATTCGCAACAACGACAACAGTCAGCAGACGAAGCAGCCCCACCAGTAATTTGGACGAGCCCGCGTCAATCACATCGACGCGCAGGAGGCTCAAGAAGCTCAGAGCGTAGTGCTCAGTGAGTACCTAGTCAACTCAGCTCTGGCAACAGTACTATTTGATTCTGGAGCATCGCACTCGTTCATATCCTCAAGTTTTGTGGAAAAACACAAAATACCTACAGTACTACTAAAAACACCCCTATTAACCCGGACGCCTGGAGGCGACATCAATTGTTAATTAGGTTGTCCACGGGTAAGGATCAATTTAAGTGGGGTAGAATTTCTAGCAGACTTGGTAGTACTTAAGCCTGGGGGAATAGACGTGATCCTTGGAATGGACTGGTTAAGCCGACACAATGGTCTCATAGGCTGTACTGACAAAGTGGTACACCTAACAAACCCCGAAGGAGTACAAGTAATCTGCCATACCCGGGAAAGTGAGCTTAACCCGATGGTGTTTAGCATGGAAGCCAAGCCCTTAGAAGGAGTCCCGGTAGTAAACGAATACCCAGATGTCTTTCCCGACGAACTTCCCGGTATGCCCCCGGACAGGGATATAGAGTTCGTCATAGACCTTATCCCTGGAACCTCCCCTATAGCCAAGAGACCCTATAGGATGGCAGCCTCTGAGTTGACGGAATTAAAGAAGCAACTAGAAGAACTGCAACGAATTGGCTTCATCAGACCAAGCTCGTCGCCCTGGGGAGCCCCAGTTCTGTTTGTCAAGAAGAAAGATGGGAGTATGAGGTTGTGTGTAGAATACCGGGCACTGAACGAGGTTACCATTAAAAATAAGTACCCCCTCCCCAGGATTGATGACCTTTTCGATCAGCTAAAGGGAGCCAAGTACTTTTCCAAGATCGATCTAAGGTTAGGATATTTTCAGCTCAAGATTAGAGAAAGTGACATCCCTAACACAGCTTTTGTCACCCGTTATGGGCAGTTTGAGTTCACCGTAATGTCCTTCGGACTAACCAATGCCCCTGCCTATTTTATGAACCTCATGAATAAAGTATTTATGGACGAGCTGGATAAGTTTGTCGTAGTCTTTATCGACGACATACTTATCTACTCCAAGAGTATTCAGGAACACGAGCAACATCTGCGGGTAGTATTGGAAAAGCTGAGAATACATAGGCTATATGCCAAGTTTAGCAAGTGTGAATTCTAGCTGGAGAGAGTAGCTTTCCTTGGTCACATTCTAACCGCGGAAGGCGTAGCAGTGGACCCAGAGAAGGTCGAAGCAGTTTCCAACTGGCAGCGACCGACTAATGTTAGTGAAATCAGAAGTTTTCTTGGATTAGCTGGGTACTATCGGAGATTTATTGAGGGATTCTCCAAGATAGCCCGAACCATGATGGAACTTCTTAAGAAGGAGAAGAAGTTCGCCTGGACAGAAACTTGTGAAAGGAGTTTTCAAGAATTAAAGCAAAGGTTGACAACCGCCCCAGTGCTAACCCTACCGGACATTCAGCGGGATTTTGTCACTTATTGTGACGCATCCCGACAAGGATTAGGGTGTGTGCTGATGCAAGACGGGAAAGTCGTTGCATATGCTTCCCGCCAACTCAGGACTCATGAGCAGAACTGTCCGACCCATGATTTGGAATTTGCGGTCGTAGTGCATGCCCTTAAGATTTGGAGACATTACTTGATTGGAAATAAGTGTGAGATTTACACCGACCATAAGAGTCTGAAGTATATCTTCACCCAGCCAGATTTGAACTTAAGGCAGAGAAGATAGTTGGAGTTGGTTAAGGACTACAATTTGGAAATCCATTATCACCCCGGAAAAGCGAACGTGGTAGCCGATGCCTTAAGCCGGAAATCCTATGGACCCAAAGATGACCATCTGCGCGAGGAAATGGCACGATTAAATGTGCACATTGTTCCTCGAGGTTCCAGCCATGTGCTGAACATCCAATCAACACTAGAGGATAGAATTAGAGAGGCTCAAAGCTCGGATCAGGAGTTAATAAAGATCTGCAAACAAACTGGAGAAAACAAAGCACCGGGTTTCAGAGTAGACGATAAGGGAGCGTTATGGTACGAGAATAGGATTTGTGTACCCCAGAATGGAGATTTCCGGCGGATAATCATGGACAAAGCCCATAACTCGGCCTACTCCATCCACCCAGGATCCACTAAAATGTATATGGACATAAGGCAAAAATATTGGTGGAATGGAATGAAGGCGGATATTGCACGATTTGTGGCTCATTGTCATACTTGTCAAAGGATCAAGGCCGAACATCAAAAGCCAGCAGGATTATTGCAACTCCTACCCATTCTGGTTTGGAAATGGGATGAGATAGGAATGGACTTTGTAGTGGGTCTACCTAGAACACAGAAGGGACACGATTCCATATGGGTAATAGTGGATCGACTCACTAAATCGGCTCATTTCGTACCCGTACGAACTAATTACGGTGGAGAAAAGCTGGCAAAGCTTTATATGGAAAACATAGTAAAGTTACATGGAGTGCCTAGCAGAATTGTCTCAGATAGAGGAACCCAATTCACCTCTAGATTTTGGAAAAGCTTGCATCAAGCCATGGGCACCAAGTTAGATTTCAGCTCCGCATATCACCCACAGACGGATGGTCAAACCGAGAGGTAAATCAGATTATGGAGGATATGCTGAGGGCATGCGTCCTGACCTACGGAAAGGACTGGGAGCAGAGTCTGCCTTATGCAGAATTCTCGTACAACAATAGTTACCAAGCCAGCCTAGGCATGTCACCATTCGAAGCTCTCTATGGAAGGAAGTGCAAGACTCCCCTAATGTGGTCGGAGGTTGGAGAACGTGCCCTAGTTGGACCCGCACTCATAAAAGAAGCAGAAAAGAAAGTAGCGGAGATCCGCGAGAAATTGAAAGCAGCTCAGTCCCGACAAAAGAGCTACGCAGACAAGAAGAGGTGGGAAATAAGTTTCAACCCAGGAGATTTTGTTTATCTCAAAGTCTCACCCATTCGAGGAACGCGAAGATTTCAGGTACAAGGAAAATTGGCCCCTCGATACATTGGACCGTATCGAGTTCTGAAGAGAGTCGGAGCAGTGGCATACCAACTGGAGTTACCGGAAGAAATGTCGGATATACACCCAGTGTTTCATGTCTCGCAATTGAGAAGGTGTTTGAGAGTACCCGAGGAAGAACACGTGCCAGTGGAAACAATAGATCTGCAGCCGGATCTGCGATACCAGGAGATACCGGTCAAGATTTTGGACACGGTCACTAGGAGGACAAGGAACTCCAAAGTACGAATCTGTAGAGTTCAGTGGAGCAGACATGGAGTAGAAGAAGCGACATGAGAACGCGAAGATGCCATAAAGAAGGAGTTTCCCCATCTGTTTAGGAACCAGTCGAATCTCGAGGACGAGATCCATTTTAAGTGGGGTAGGTTTGTAACACCCCGAAAATTCACCAAAAATAAATCACGCGCTAGAGTGTTTCGTTCAAAAACCATTCGTCATCAAAGCCCTAGCCCTAACCCCCTCCATTTTTCCCCGCCATCCTGACGACCGACACCGAACTTGACCACTGTCCCATCCCGCACCGCTCGGCGGTCTGTCGACCACGCGCGACCGCCTTTCCGCGATCAGCGCCGACGCGATTCCCCCCTTTTTCCTCGCACAGCGTGCGAACGTCGCGCGCGCGTGGCCGACCAGCCGCGGTCGCCGCCGCGAATATCGCCAGCGCGCGTCACCCCTTTTTCTCCCTTTCTCTCTTTTTTTTCCTTCCACCATTTCTCTTTTTCCTTTTCTTTTTCCCCATTTTCCTTTCTTTCTCCTTCTCTTTTCTTTTCCTTCCCTTATCTTTTTCCTTTTCTTTCCCTCCCTTTTCTTTTCCTTCCTTTTCCCTTCTCCTCCCTTCTTCTCCCTCCTTCCTCTGTTCCCGAGCACCACCCGGCCGCGCTGCCCGGCCTCTGGCTCCCGAGCCACGCCGCCCCTCTCCTCGCGCACACACCCACGCATGCGCGCGCCCCTGCTCCCCGCCTTCCCCGCGCACGCCCCTGCCCACGCGCACGCGCACCCGTGGCTGCACGACACGCCGCGCCGCCCGCCGCTGGCGCTCCGCCCTCGCCGCACGCGCCGTCGCCCCTATGCCGCACAGCGCCCGGCCCCCCTCCTCCCCCACGTGATCGACGTCGCCCTCGGCGCCCGCGCCTTTGCCGCACGCCACTCCACAACGCCCGCAAGCAGCCGGAGCGCCATTAATGGCGCCCCGCACTGCCCGCCGGCCGCCACCACTCGGTCCCCCTCCTTCCCACCGCTTTACTCCCCTATAAATCGGCCCTTCGCGCAGCTCCCGGCCACCACCACCGCCCTCGCCACCGCGCGCCCCCTCCCCAAGCTCCCAGCGCCGCCTCGCCGAGCCACCAGCGCCGCCGCCGCCCGCTCCCGTCGTTCGGTCTCCTCACGCCGCCCCGTCCCGAGGTGAGGCCGGGAATCAGGCCCCCTCCTTCTCCCCTCCCTTTTCCCCCATCCCGGGCCGCCATCGAGCCCTGGACCGCCGGAATCGGCCGGCGCAGGACCCACCCCCCTCTCCTCTGTTCTGTGTGGGAAGAGGAAGGAGAAAGGCAGTTTGCCCAAAGACCCCCCCTCTCCCTCTATTTCCTATAACCCCCCCCCTATGCGTCACCTTGCATAAAAGCCCCTCCACCTTTATCTATTCAAGGATCTAGCCCCCACCATGTAAACTTAAATATCAAATAAACCCCTACCTCTTTCTAACGTGCCCCAAACATTTCTAGAATTTTAAAGTGAGCCCCTGGACCCGTGTTCAACCCCTGAACCTCTCTTTAACTCGTTATTTCATGCGCCAAACGACCTCCGATCAACCTGAAACTTTACCATGCCCTTTCTAGTATAGTTCTAACCATGCCATTAAGAAACCACCCAAAAATATTACCCCTATCTCCATAACTAAATTATTTTCGATTCAAGCTCAATGATAAAAGCTTTTGGTTCTTCCGCTTGATTGTGTGCCTGTTTGTTGCGTCATAGGACACGGAGTGAACGAGGAAGGTCCCGACTGTGACCAAGCGAACGAGGACCAGTTTTGCGACCCCGAACCCGAGGGGCAGTGCTTCGATCAGGACCTCCCGCAAGGATTTGAGGATGGCAAGTTCAATCCCACCCTTTGATGCATGTTCTGTCCTAGTTTTTATAAACACAACCCAGTGGCCTATTTTATAAAATTGCATGGTTTTGCTTGTTGAAAACATGGTAGGATAGCCACCCTTATTTGTGATAACCATACCTTGACCACCTGGTTTTATAAAGAAAATGTGTGTGTGTGGGAAGGGATAAAATGTGGTTTTGAAAGATGAGTCAGACGAGATGGATGGCATTTCTGTGTGAATTGCCGTTGGTGTTCTCGTACCTGTGTGGTTGAGCGAGGAAGGGAGATATCCATCTTGTCACCCCTAAGGACCGAGTTGATGTGTCATCTCACCTAGCTTCCTGTCGTGCAAACCACTTGACCGTTGTATGGGCAACGGCTTAGCATAAATCCCACTAGTTAGTCTGATAGCCATCAGGAGAGCTGAGGGCAACGGGTGATCAAGGAGAAGGGATAAGCTCTGTGTGACTTATGCCCCGGTTAAACCTCAGAGATAGGTCGAATGACCCTTGATGGATCCCGTGGTGGCTAGTCAGGTCTAGCTAAGGTGGGTAATGGCTTTGTTGGGATCTGCACCGACACTAAGGTGGTCGTGCTGTGGTACCCCACCTGTGGGTAAAGTTGTACACCTCTGCAGAGTTAGAATCTATTCGAATAGCCGTGCCCACGGTATTGGGCAAGTTATGGTGTGGTCACATAACTAGTGTTTCTCTCCGGGAATGGTTGGACTGGTGTGGGTTGTTTGGAAAGTGTCCGGCAGTTGTGCCGTGTGCTACGGCGGACGGGGAGTCCGGTAGCAGCTTAAAACTTGGATCCTATGTGGATCAACATCACGTGCTCCTTGGTACTAGAAAAATTGTTTTGAAAATGTTTTTAAACGAATCTATGCATACAACCGATTTTTCCGCAAATGAACCATAACCTTATCCTTGGATTGTCCTGTGCATTTGTTTCTGTTATAACCCCCCTCCATGGGTGTGATCGGACTTGCTGAGTACGTTTGTACTTACCCCATTCTTACTTCTATAGCAGAAGATCCAGACTAACTCCCCGAAGACGTCGAGTAGGGTTTCGTCCTGCACCCAGTCTTGCCTGTGGTTAGGGCCACCGTTGGAGTTCCGCATGGCGCAAGACTCTGATGACTCTCTCTTCGTAGCTAGTGTGGTAGTGTGGACTTTAGTTATAATCCTCGCGATAGTGGCGCTTCACTGCCCATTACCGCGTAGAGTTGTACGGTGATGTACCATCCGATGTAATAAAAGTATTATCAGCCTCCTGGGACTGATATAGTATCACTTTTAAGTCTTCCCTGATGGGGAGGACGCTTTAGTGTTTGAGGGTATGTGACCGATAGGCATATAGCCAATCTCTCAGCTGATAAATCGGCTGATAGAGGTGTGTGGATAAGGATGGGAAAACTAAGGATTGATCGGCCATATTTGACCGATATGGAAAACAACCAAAATCGACTTGGATCGGTCGATAGCAAGAATCCTAAGATCGTGTGTGCATCTCCGATACATCGACTATGTGCAGCCGATGTAGAACAGAATAAAAGAATTGTATCGGCAGTAGCCGATATTAGAAAGGTAACAACCGGATCGGCTAATCAGCCGATGGTAGAAGCATATCAAAAGAAATGCATCGGCTGATAGCTGTTACACAGAAACATCACAGATTCAATGGAAACGGATGCTTAGCGGCTGAGCTGATAGCCGACGCTGAAGCATAGCTGCAGAGATGTATTGGCTAAGCAGCAGATACACACGAACTAACAAGGATTCTTATACGAAAAGGACCTTAAGGAAACAACAACCAAAACAAGGACTAAGTCTTGATGGCAGGGGATATGAGCACTCGTATGAAAGGATTAACTAAATATCACACATCTCTACCTGAGACATACATCCTATGATTACTTTTCAGCTATAACACATGCATATAACACAAGGTACAAATAAAGCATTCATTTCCTAATATTTAACCTAGACCACAAATCAAAGACTTTCAACTCAAGATCACAACATAAAACTTGTAGGTTTCACCTAAGAATTCAAACAAAACTGATTTTGTATTTTTATGAACTTCTTACGAATTTCTATGAAATGTATAAGTTCACTATTTCGAAATAAAGAAAGCTTTGGAAATTTTATAGAGAACACCCTAGAACCTTCTAAATCAAAGCAATTAAGTCCCTGGTTGGGAAAAACAAAGAATAAGAAGATAACGACGATGTTCTGGCAAAGGAAGTTGCCGGCATTAGGAAGATTCAGTGGGTCAGGGCAAACCTTGGGGTAGCTTTGGTTGTGGAGAATAACGGGCGGAAAGTGAATTCCCGCGATGAACAGGATCAGCGATGAGAAGAGCTCGATGGTGGCGAGGTTCCGGTACGGGAAAGACAAAGAAGCTTGTCAGGGGATTGTAGTGGGTGGAGGATAACCGGAGAGGTATTCCTCACGGTGATCCGTGGCGACGATAGTTGGCTTTGCCATGGTGACGATGTTTCGGCGAAGGGGTTTGAACAGGCTCGATGAGGGGTCCAAGAGTTTCCTCGAGGTGTTATGGTCTCGTTCGGACGAACGACGAGGAATAGAAGCTGCTGGACGTCGTGGACTCATGGGAGAAGATGATGGAGCCGGATTGGTTCGCTATGCCAACTCCTCTGCGAACCTCAGGGTTCTCCTGTTCACGGGCTAAGTCTCTTTTGCTCACGCATGTGTGCTACAAAAGCATGGCCGGCACACCCGCGTAGCTTCCTGCAGGACCGCCGCGCCTGGTCGCATCTCCAGTGCGCCGCCACGCTCGCCCGCAGCTCCACCTGCACCTGCGCGCCATCGCTCGCTCGGGCCACCTGTTCCAGTGCCGCCAGCTTCTACGCGCCCCGCATCCACGCTCTGCCAGCCCCCGCGCCACCGCCTGTCGCAGCGCCCGTTGCCTGGAGCCGCCCGCTGCCTGGAGCCGCGCCCGAACGCCCCGTCCAGCCGCTGCCCGAGCCACAGCCAGCGCCGCCAGCACCTGCGCCCGTTCTGCTCCTCCGCGCACGCGCTGCTCGCTCGCGCTGTGCCAGCACCGCGCCTGCCGCGCGCCTGCGCCGAGCCGCCGAGCCGCACGCCAGCGCCCTCGCCCGCGCTCCGCTGAGCGCCCGCACCCGCGCCAGCTCGCGCCGCGCTCGAGCCGCCACGCCGTGGCCCGCACCGCGCTGCGCCTGCGCCCGGCCCGCACCGCCCGAGCCGCGTCCACCTCCGCGCCTGCGGCTGCCCGCCGTCGCCTGCGCCGCGCTCGGGTCCACGCCGGCCCGCCCTGCGCAGGAGCTCGGCGCTGCCCGTGTGCCGCCGTGCCGCTGTGCCGAGCCGGGTGGAGGAGAGGAAAGGGAGAGAGAGAGAGAGAGAGAGATAGATGCCGCCGGTGGAGGATAAAACAGAGAGAGAGGAAGAACAGAGAAGAAAGGGAAATAGGACTTCTCAAGGACTTATACACAAATTTAGAAAATTACAGGGACCTTTCTGTAAAGCATAATTTCCCATTAATCTAAAACCCTAATGAGGAAATGCCCAAAATGAAAGTTGGAGAGTTTTTCAAACTCTACAACATTGCTTTAGGGCTCAAGTTCAGAAACTCAAAACTTATATCTTTACAAATTAAGTTTTGAACAAAGGTTGGATTTGAATTACTTTTATCCTAAAAAGTATAATATCATGACATTTATGACCTAAATGCAAGCATTTATGACACGTCATGATGACGGGATAGACATGTCATAATGATTGGATAGACATGTCATGATGACTTGCACCTTTTATACTTTAACCTTGAGTAACTTTGAAAGTTACTTTTGTAATTCAACTACTTGCATAAAAGGACTTGTATTTTTATAAAATAACATAAATACCCTTATTTTCACAACTTTACCCAAATTTTTATACAATTCAACACATGCATTTCTAATGCAACTTTTTGGATAAATATATATTTTTACAGGGCATAAAGTAAGAAAACATGTTTGCAAAACCACCCTCCACTTATTTTGAAGATACCCCTTATCCAAATATATTTTGCAAAAACAACCCTAGGTTTTTCTATAATTATAAAAATACCCTTTTTACTTGCACTTTAAATTTTCAAAAGCTTCACATAAGCACACACAAGCTTTACACTAACAAGCACATACTTCACACTAATAAATTATATGCCTAGCTTACAAGTACATGAACTGTCACAACAATTAACCCTGAAAAATAATTAATCGAATAATCTAAAAGATCCACCAAATGACCCCTCATCTTCCAAATATTCCCTGAGATGACTCTTCAACTTGGGAATAGTAAACCTGTATCCGGCCGCTGGTTATTTAACCCCGCGGTAACTTAAGGTAAAATCCGTGCTTCCAATCTTCAATCCGCTGAGAAATTTCTGAATCCCCAATCAGATTTGTGCTCCTCCTTCATCCCCTTTATCAAGCCCCCAAACTAGCCAAATCACTCCACCCCTTCTCTGCAGCCCCCGAGCAACTCGTGGCAAGCAGCTCTAGAAATGGCGTCCAAGAGATCAAACGAGAAGGATGGGAAGGGGAAAGAGTCGCAGCCGCCATCTGGGGAGTGGACTTACAGTAAGTGCTCCAACAACGAACTCCTGAATCTTGTTTTCGAAGGTTTGCTTCAAGAGAAAAGTCTTGTCAACTGGTGCCCCTCTTTTCGGGAACTTCTTCCTATGGAAAATGTGGACGAAATTGTCTCATTTTACCATTTTTCTGAACGGGGTTTGGCTCTCCCCTCTTGCTCTTTCTTCCGGGGCCTTCTTTACTTCTACGGGCTTGAGCTCCATCACCTCAACCCGAATTCAATCTGCCACATTGCTATCTTCATCCATTTTTGCGAAGCTTTCCTTGGTTCATTAGGACTAATATAACTGATTCTGCTTCATTAGGACTGCGTCTGCCTTGGGGTTTAAGCCAGAGCATGTCTCGACTACTCCAGCCCCCGAGCTGCCAGCCCCTAAGGACACGACACTGCCCGACTCGCCACCCCCCGAGCCCCAGCAACCCAAAGCCAGTGCTGGTGGTGAAGAACAAGTCGAGGCCACTAATGTCGCTCCTGCAGATGGCACAAGTAAGTGTCTGACCTCACATGGCTAACTGCTTAGACCACAAACTTCATGTACTGAATGCGTGTTGACTTGCAGGTGCCCCACAACCATCAGCTGAAGAAGCCATGGGTACCTCAAGAAACCCTGAAGATCTGCTGGTGTCCGGGAGTGGATACCAGAACATCATCACCACAGACGTAGTGGATGATCCACTCCTAACGGTCAACAACATGCGATACTTCCAGAAGATCTCCAAGGAGATGTACCAATTTACCGTGGTAAGGCATGATTACTCTTCTGCCATTATACTTTGTCGAGTTGCTTGTCTTATTCTTTCCCCTTATGCAGGATCTGGCGAAACTCTCCCAACAAAAACCTGAAAAGCTGAAAGCAATGGTGAGTGGCCTCCAGGAACTTCGAGCAAAGGATCAACGCATATCAGAAGAACATCAGAAGAACATGTATCTTCAGAGGGAACTCGACAAGCTGAAGCTGGAGCGGATGTGAGAAACATGGCTCCTCAAGAACGATCTTCGCAATCTTGAGAAATCCAACGCCGAACTCCAAGAACAGCTTAAAGAACAGAAAAAGCGCACCAACGCAAGTCCTTTGCTCGCTCGAGTACTTTCCCTTAGCAATTTGACTTGAGTACTGAAAACTGTTTTCACCGCAGAGCTTAGGTAAATCTGCGCTCAGCCCAAAGCTTGGTGTCACTCAGGAGGGTGATGAGGACATCACTAGCATGGATACGACCATATTAGTGCCTTCTTGTCCAAAGGTGAATCAACTCCATATCAAGATTAAATTTGATACATTTGAACAATTAATGCTGCACGATGATTTCTGTGCATTCTCGTTTTCAGAATTACTTGACTGGATAAAGCTGTGTGTGGAAATTACATGGAAAACATGGAGGACCAAAGAAATAGATTGGGAACAAACCCTAACGGGTTCGCATCAGTTGGTAATCAGAGCAAGGTTGTTCGGTGAGAGACTTCCAATCCTTCGCTATTTTTATTTTCCTACAGTCCAGAAAAATCCAAAAATAGTAGAATTTTTTTCCCCCACCGCAATCCTATAGACCCTTTTGAGCCTTTACTAGTACTTATTAGTTAGGGCTTGTTGAGTTTTTGGTTGCATCGGTTATGTCGAGTTGCTGGTCTTAGTTGTAGTCCTTTAGAGTTTCGAGTTCTTGTCACCAAATTTTGTTTCGGAGTTTCAATTCAGCCCGGGAAGAAAACTGCTATAGTTTCTGTGTTCAGTATCCGATTTGGGAGTTTTAAGACAATCTAGAGAGCTCAACTCATGCTCTTTCCAACGGATCTGACCTTGGTCACAAACTTCATCTCAGCACTCCAGAATCGACTTGGAGATTTGTGCGTCTGGCTGTCTGAAACAAGATTTGTCATTCTGAGTTGGTAGAGGTTGTATGCAGTAATCTTTTTGTTTTGGTTATCAAACAAAATATTTTATTCCCCTGAAAAGAAAAGAGAAGAAAAAAAACAAAAGAAGAAAAAGAAACGAAAGAAAAAAAAGAAGAAGAGAAAAGGAAAAAGAAAGGGGCTGTTCTTTATGTTTCTGTTTTGATTCTGAAGGTGTGTTGTGACTTTCCTTTGTGTCCAGGCTCGCGCCTCTAGCACGTTCTAGGTTAGGACCAGCACACTCCCGCCGTTGAACGATTACTGAGCTTGCTTTTGTGACTAATGTGGTGCTAGTATTTCCTTATATTTTTTTTAGCCCACCTACAGCTCCACATATCCGACTATGGCTTGATAGGTTTTGTTGCTGCAGCACCGATACACTTCTTTCCAGGTGCTTGACTTGTTGGTTGCCGACCTGTCCTGTTTTGGCTTGGTAAGAACTTGTAAGAGCTTGTTTTATACAAGTTGAGTTTGAGAGTTTTACAACCAACACATCCTATTAGTTGACAAGAGGATACATATTATTTTTTTTGTTTCTTGTTTTCTACTAATCATGGCAGGTGATACGGTGATTTTTGAGCTAACGGAACTACACCTTCAGATTCAGGATGTCATTCAACACTTGCCGCTATATGATGGTAAGTTTGATCCTAAAGGATATGTTAAATGGGAACTAGCAGTACATTTAGAATTTCGCAAACACGATTTGTCAGAAGAGCAAAAAATTCTAGCTGCTGGTGGAGTTCTTATTGATTATGCTTTGGCTGTTTGGAAACGCTTGTGTAGACATGATAAGGTACCTAAAACATGGAATGCGTTGAAAACTATTTTGAGAGAGTACTTTGTTCCTGAATATTATGCTAATCATTTGCTTGCTAAGCTACAAAGTTTGAAACAAGGTAGTAACACCGTTGAAACATACTACTTAGATCTCCAGATTCTCATGTTGCAATGTGGTTTGATAGAATGCGAAGATGCTATTGAAAATAGATTTTTGAGAGGGCTGAACAAAGAAATCTATGATATTCTTGTTCATGAAACATACACTTTCGTTGACTCAATTGTTAAAATTAGCTTGCACTGCTGAAAATGAGATTTTGTTAGTCTTGCATACTTGCAATGAAGAAGTGCTTTCAGCAGAGGAGATTCCTTTTGTTCCTGTGTATGGTTTTAACAATTTGCAGGAAATTGGGCCCATCTCCAACTCGGGAGATGAGCTGCCATGTGCATCAATGGATAATCAAGAAGACAAGCTTCTTCTGCCATCCTTTCCTAAGGAGGCTCATATAGGTAATGTATGGAGTGTTTCAGATACTAGAGGTGAGTGCCATCAAGATCAAACGCAATTGTCCACTTATCATGCTACTAGAGAACATCAAATAGTGGAAATCATTGCTGATTTGCCTTTGTTACATGGTGATTTGTTTGTTGATCCTTGTGATAAAGAGGAGTTGTGTGATCATACTTCGCTCAAATCTACCACACAACTAGTACATGGACATGTGCAATCTGATTTGAATGATGAACATGTTGCTTTTCCTCATGTTCGTTGCGTTAATAATGAGAACGAAGAGCTGAAACTCATATCATGTTTGAATACTTTGGGTTACATTGAGTTTGATATTCTTTGCAATCTAGATTGTTTAGAGAAGAAATTATTTCAGAATTGCATTTCGCCATGTTTTGATCATTGTTCATTCTATGGAATTGGAAAATATAACACTCGTGGAGAGTACATGGTGCGTCGGGTGTATATTTATTTAGATTTGAAACCTCCTTTAAGAGTGCCTCAAAGCGATCAGCAAATGACTTGCATTGAAACTACTTATACCATATCGAGTTTCTTTGCTATTGATAACATGTTGCAGGTCAATTTTCAAGAAGGGGAGCAAATCTTGCTGCCTTGTATTTTATTGGAAGTTTCAGGATTATATTTGAAAGAACTTGAAAAGACTCCATTACTGAACAACACTCGTAACGCCAAACCGAGGACGGTTTGCAGCCAAGAAGGGGAGAATGATGAGGACATCACTAGCATGGATACGACCATATTAGTGCCTTCTTGTCCAAAGGTGAATCAACTCCATATCAAGATTAAATTTGATACATTTGAACAATTAATGCTGCACGATGATTTCTGTGCATTCTCGTTTTCAGAATTACTTGACTGGATAAAGCCGTGTGTGGAAATTACATGGAAAACATGGAGGACCAAAGAAATAGATTGGGGACCAAGCCCAAGTCTTCCCAATGTTCTCCACCAGACCACCACGTCACTTTTGGTGCAAGGAAAGGAAGAGTCCAAATCCAACACGTTTTGGATATTGGATTCGGACTGGAGGACAGAACCAAGTTGTAACGGCTGCCACGACTTCATACGGACTCCAATTGGGGAGTTCTTGGACTTCACCGAAAGCTTATAAAGTCTACTTTCATATGGATCCGGACTCATGTCCATATCTTCTCCGAGGCGGCCACAATCGTTGATTTACTATAAAGACCTTTTCTGTCCACGGTGCTGCGTCACCTGATTTTGGCCTGATGGGGCGTGTATCAATTGGGGCCCAATAGGGGCGCATCCTAGGGTTTAGGGATGACCTCCACCACGTCCTGGTCATCCTCTACCCTCTCATATACCTCCATAGCCACCACGAACAGATTGGGTTTTGTTTTGTTGAAAGTTTAGCCATTGCTACTTGCTTATAGACGCATGTGTCGGCTAGACCATCCGTTCTACTCGATTCAGAATCCCACCTTTGTGATTTTAGATTGGTTCTTATCTCCATATTTGCAATTGAGTTGCTTGTTCTACTTGTTCTTGCTTGTTCTTCGATTGCTTGCAGGACGAGTGCCCTAGTGGCCGGGTGTTGCGCTCCACAAGATTGCAGTAGCCATTGGAGGTGGTGTATCGGTTGCTAAGGCGCAGCATCCTTGGAAGGCTGTAGTCGGGCCGTGAACGTCGTCTCCATCCACCAATCGAGTTATCTATCCCCTCTCACCGAAAGATTGGGAACAAACCCTAACGGGTTCGCATTAATACAGATTGGGAACAAACCCTAACGGGTTCGCATCAGAGGGTCACTGCCAGCCGGGGACGGATCCCACTACATGGACCAGCCAAACGGAACAGAGGTTGGCCATGCCGTACTATCCGTGGGGTTCTCGAAGGTCATACCTAAAAAATTCACTAGCAAGACTGAGTATAGTAATACTCAGCAAGGCTTAACCGCTTCATGGTATACTTAGCCATGTAACTAGACTCATGAAGGCTTGAAATGGATCTGGGCTTAATTTCAGCTGAAAAGCAACAAAGAATATGAACTAACTTTCATATTTTAGCTGTCAGGTTCTAGTTTCATTAATCATTCTAGGTTAGCACCTATACTAGACAAACAAGGTATGGTTTAGCATCCATCCAGTTTATCCCATAATGGTTATTGTTCTTACTCTATGTTGCAGAAGGAATAAGCAGTCTCAATCGCCACGAGAAACAGACGATTCTGAATCGTATTTCAAAACCTTGTAAGGCAAATCTAACTCACACGCTTGGAACATCCAACGATAGCTCCAAAGCAACCGTTTGCCTTTCATTCCGACTCGTGGAACAGAGCCACCACAAACGACTGTAGGACCGTATGCACACCAATTGTGCAGGACATACGTCTGTAGCGCGACTACATGACCGTATTCCTGTCCGCTATGCGGAACGTACTCCCGCACATCGGTGCGTGAGAAAAACCAAATTACGAGTGGTGGGAGGTATGTCCACTCCTCGGGCCGATTGGTTACTAGGCTTAGCGCTTTACCATATTTCACAGCATGTGGCTAGTACTTTCAAACATTTAGCTACCATTACCACACACTGCGACCTTATCAACTTCGATCAACACAGAAGGGGTAAACTCCCAAGCCATGATACTGCACACGACCCTGTCCATCTTCCTTATAGTGATTGCAGAATAGTAAACATTCAATTCCTATATCGTGCGAGTGACAGGAAATCACCCGACTATTCGATATGGACTCAGGTACAATACATAGGTTCCTAGTATCAATGCATCTAGGGTTCCATTTCAACTCCTAGACTTAATACAAGATATAATATATAAGTATAAAAATTTAGTAAATTGAAATACTGGGTTCTTGAGCGGGGCTAGGGTCAGTGGTGTCAGAGACTTCTGAACTTTGGTTCGGGGCTTCAGTTATAGTCTCGACGACGTTCGCAGGATCTTCAGAAAATCCAAGCTCGGGTTCCTGAACCAGCTCGTAGACTCCATCGTCGAGTGTTGCTGACTCTGAATGATATGCAATGCAATGATTTGAGTTAGGTGGTTCTTGAGTTAAGAATTTTACTTCACAATAAAGTTGCAATCCAACAGGTTAATACACTCAAACTCATAAAACAAGAGGGTTAAACATAAACTCATTATTGTTATTCTAATCTAATTATCCCATTTAATTGAATTAGGTTAACAAGTTTGATTTTTAATTTGAAAACCATAAAGGTTCTAACTTTGAATTTTTGGTGGATAAACTTATTTCTAATAATAAGCTTACTGTGAATTTTTCATAATTTTCTGAAAACAGAAATTGAAGCATTTGAATTTATATTCAAATTTAAAGTTTAAATTCAAACCTTATTCAAACAGAGCTTTAATTTCTTGAAAATTTAATTAGCAACTCATTATCAACAAATTAGGTTATGGTAAAAAGATCTAAACATAAAAGCCTTAGGAACATGCTTAAATAAATTCAAACCACTTCAAATTTGATTTGCAAAAGTTTAAAAGAACTTAAACTACAAAGCAGTACTAAGCCTGAAATTTTTACACAAGCTTACTCATGACCTAAACAGGCTACAAACCAAAAATCACAAGAACATGAGCTTATATGCAAAAGTTATGCCCAAGAAACTCTTTTTCTAAACTTTTAAATAACATATAAAACATTAGGTTTCAAACCAAACTCTATTAATAAAAGTTGTAGAATTTGATGTCTAGTGTCCAACAAATCTGGTTTGGCAATTTTTGGAGTTTTCTAAAAATTCCTATCAATTTTACAATTTGGCTGATTTGCAAACTAAAAATGAAAAAGGGGGTTCACAAAGAGGTCCTCGGGTTTTTGCACAAAGGCCCTTAGAACAGGAAAAGAAATTGCAGATGTGCCCTTGCCAGCTCTCGACGGTGACAGCCCGATCTGTCCGGCACGTTCTCGCCGGCGGCGAGGTTTCTGGCGGGGAAGGACAGGCCCAGCATGGCCTACGGGACAGGTGGTGCCTGTTGGTGGGTGATGTGCTCGAGGAACAGTGGTGGAGCATGGCCGGCGGCAAGGAGTGGCGGCGGCCGTGGCGGCGTGCTCACGTTCCCGGCGAGGGGCCGGTGAACGTGGACGAACAAGGCGCCCATAAGCATCGTGGAGATGTGGGGGTGTGATTCCAATACCCAATTTGGCCGGAGGTGGGGCGGAAGGGGGTCGTCGACGGTGAGGTCGACCTCGGGCTCCTCCGGCAAGCAGCGGTGTGGGATTGCGTCGATTCCGGCCAAGGGAAGTCAGAGGCTCGACCAGAGCAGGTCGGAAGGCTGGCGGGGGAGGAGAGGAAGCTCCTGGGCGCTGGTATTTGGGCGGGGTGGAGCGGCCGCGGAGAATTTCGGTGAGCGGCTCGGTGGTCGGCTTGGTGGTCACGAGGAAGAAGAAAGGGAAACAGCAGGAAGGAAAGGGCTCGGGTCGGGCTTTATAGGGGAGCATCGCTCTGTAGAAGAGAGGGAGAGAGAGAGCAGACGCGTGGCCGGGCTCAGGTCGACGGGCGGCGCCGACGTGCCCCTCGGACATGCGTGGCGGCCGCTCGGCACCGGCGGCTCGACGTGGCAGGGCAAGGGGAAGCCAGCAGAGGCAGCGCGGGCGGTGGGAGGAGCAGCCAGGCGACACGTCAAACGAGAGAGAGCGGCGCTAGGTCAGCTGGGCCTCGGGTGAACGGCCGGCGAGGGTGGCGGGGAGCTCACGGGCGTGAGCAGAGGAAGCCGGGGCTGGAGGAGGAAGACGAGGACTGATTTGTGATTTTCCAAAAGTGCAGGGACCTCACTGTAATGTCTTAGTAACTTTCAAACCATAGATCAAATGAAAACGTACCCAAAATCAAAAGTGTAGAGTTCAACAAGATGTACAATTTTGCTTTAAGTTTCAGTTTCAAAAGAGTTAAGGATTTGAAAATAAGTTAAAAGTTGGGCAAAAGTTAAATTTCAAAAATAACTCTTTTAACTACCACACTCAAAATGAATCCTAGAGGTAGTTTCACTTCTATCTACGGTTTAAAAGTAAGTTCTTGAACTTTTCAAAACAACCCAAGCAAAACATGGTTTTACCTCCCATTCTCGCACATTTGCACAAAAGGACCTTTATTAAATTATAATTATATAAATACCCCTTTTCCCTTATCATTTAAATTTTTAGACACACTTTCACAATATTTTGCACACAACTCCATACTAAAATATAATGTGTGTCAATACCAAGTACCTGAGTGTCACAGCCTTCCCCTCTAAAAAGAATCTCGTCCCGAGATTCTGGAACAAGATGGAATTGGACGATCAAGTTTGGAGGTTGGCTTGAAGGAAGTCTGGGAAATTATGCTGAAGATAGGATTCGGCTTCCCATGTTGCTTCTTCTTCCGTGTGATGGTTCCACTGAATCTTGTACATTTTGATGGTTTCCCTCCTAGTGCTTCTTTCTTTGGCGTCTAGGACTTTGATTAGATGTTCGACATAGGATAGATCGGGTTGGATGTCAATGGTTTGAGATTCTATGATCTCAGTAGGAGTTTTGATGCACTTCCTAAGCTGAGATACATGGAAGACATCATGGATGGCCGCTAGTTGAGGAGGAACTTGGAGACGATAAGCTACGGGTCCGCAGATTTCGGTAATTTCAAAGGGTCCGACATAATGAGGAGCAAGTTTCCCTTTTACGCTGAACCTTTGAACACCTCGGGTAGGAGATACTCGAAGATAGACAAGGTCTCTGATTTGGAACTGTATCGGACTTCTTCGGATGTCGGCGTATCTTTTCTGCCAAGATTGGGCTGCCTTTAGATTAGTCTATATAGTCTTCACCTTATCCTCTGCTTCAATGACTAGGTCGGGTCCAAAGATCTTACGTTCGCTGGTTTATGACCAACTCAAAGGAGTTCGGCATCGGCGACCGTATAATGCTTCGAATGGAGCCATCTTAATGCTTGCCTGATAACTATTGTTGTAGGAGAATTCTGCCAGCGACAAGCATTTGTCCTAGTTCTTGTCATACTGAAGTACGCATGCTCTAAGCATGTCCTCCAAGATCTGATTTATCCTCTCTGTTTGTCCGTCCATCTGAGGATGATATGCGGAGCTTCGGATTAGTTTAGTTCCAAGAGCATTTTGGAGTTGCTCCCAGAATCAAGCAATAAATTGTGCCCCGCGATCAGAGATGATCGTTTTAGGCACTCCATGGAGACGAACGATTTGATCTAGATAGATCTCAGCATACTTTTTGGCATTGTAGGTAGTATGCACAGGAAGAAAATGGGCGGTCTTAGTTAATCGATCAACGATTACCCAAATGGAATCATGTCTTTGGGAAGTGTTGGGTAGGCCAACGATAAAGTCCATGCTGATATCTTCCCATTTCCAGGAGGGAATAGGTAAAGGTTGAAGAATACCAGCAGTCTTTAGATGACTGGCTTTAACCCTTTGACAGATATCACACTCTGAGACATACCTTGCAATCTCTCGCTTCATGCGAGTCCACCAGAAGTTCTATTTCAAATCCTGATACATCTTGGTACTGCCAAGGTGCATAGAGAATTTGGACAAATGGGCCTCGTCCAATATCTGTTTACGGAGCTTATGGTCCTTAGGTACAACGATACGTTCGTTGAACCATAAAACTCCTTCATGATCTACTCAAAAGCACTTATACTTTCCTTCTCCTTGTGTTATCTTCTGCTTGATGATTCTGACCCCTTTATTGTGCTGCTGTGCTAGAACAATGCTATCCCTAAGTGTGGCTTCAACTGAGAGATGGTTCAACCCACCTTGGGGAATGATTTCTAGATTAAGCTTTCTCATCTCCCAACAAAGAGTCTCGTTGAAAGCTTCCACAGATAAGCAAGAACAATGTGCCTTGCGACTAAGTGCATCCGCGACGACGTTGGCCTTGCCTGGATGATAGTGTACTTCTAGATCATAATCTTTGATAAGTTCTAGCCAGCGTCTTTGCCTCATATGTAGATCTACTTGCGTGAAGATATATTTGAGGCTTTTGTGGTCAGTATAGATATGGCACTTTGTACCCATCAGATGATGTCTCCAAATCTTAAGTGCATGGATGACAACTGCAAGTTCCAGATCATGGGTAGGGTAGTTCTGTTCATGAGTCCTGAGCGCTCGCGATGCATACGCAATCACTCGGTTGTCTTGCATAAGCACACAACCAAGTCCGATTCCCGAAGCATCACAATAGATGTCAAAAGGTTTGGAAAGATCTGGTTGAGCTAGGATTGGGGCAGTTGTGAGATGTGCTCTGAGAGTGTGGAAGGCATCTTCGCATTTTTGATCCCAGGAGAATTTAACACCTTTCTTAAGCAGTCTAGTCATAGGTTTGGCTATTCTTGAGAAGTCAGGAATGAAACGACGATAATAGCCAGCTAGACCAAGAAAACTACGGATCTGATGGACTGATGTTGGAGGTTTTCAATCCATCACTTCTTGTACTTTACTGGGGTCAATAGATATACTGTCACCGGAGATAGTATGGCCCAGAAATTTCACCGTATCCAGCCAAAACTCACGTTTAGAGAATTTGGCGTACAAGTGGTGGTCTCTTAGTCTCTGAAGAACAATACGGAGATGGTTCTCATGATCTTCTGGATTTTTGGAATAAATCAGAATGTCATCAATGAAGACCACAACAAATTTGTCGAGTTCTTGCATGAAGACAGAGTTCATGAGATACATGAAATATGCTGGGGCATTGGTAAGACCAAACGACATGACCAGATATTCGTATAGCCCATATCTAGTGGAAAAGGCTGTTTTTGGAATGTCACTTGGCCGGATCTTAATTTGATGATAGCCGGAACAAAGATCAATCTTAGAGAATACCTTGGCTTCGGTTAACTGATCGAAGAGAATGTCATTGCGGGGTAGAGGATACTTATTTTTGATAGTCACCGCATTGAGGGGGCGATAGTCTACACATAATCTTAAGCTATTATCCTTTTTCTTTACAAATAGGGCTGGACAACCCCGTGGTGAAGCACTTAGACGAATAAAACCCTTATCCAGGAGGTCCTGGAGTTGGATTTTTAACTCTGCAAGCTCATTGGGTGGCATACGATAGGGTCTCTTAGAGATGGGGGCTGTGCCGGGCTGGAGTTCTATGATAAACTCAATATCTCAGTCTGGGGGCATTCCAGGCAAATCATCGGGAAAGACGTCTGGGTATTCACAAACGATAGGGATATCCTTTAACTTGATCCCGGCTGCAGCATAGGTACAAGAATTGATGCACTCCCGTTGTGGAAGATAAAGAATGAGGTTCATGCTCTGGTGAATCTATCTCCACGGTTCAGGAAGAGATGTCTAATGACACTTGATGTTGGGTCATCCAATTCATACCTAAAAGAACATCCATTCCTTCTAGGTCTAGTAATAGTAAGTCTGTTTTTATCAAATGGCTACCCAGTTGGATTGGTACCTTCCTACAGATTTGATTAGATGAGATTTTTTCGCCAGGAGTTGTTATCCTATAGGCCCCATTAGTAGGATAGATATCCAATCCTATTTTAGTCCCACATTTTGCACTGATAAAACTATGGGTGGCACCAGAGTCAAAAAGAACAATCACGGGTTGGTGGTTGATAGAGAAAGTACCCATCATTATAGGTGTCCCCTCGGGGAGTTCGGAGAGAGTGGTGAGGTTCACCCTTCCCTGGCGGACTTTGACCACTTGCTTCTTGCCCTTGCCCTTGCTGTTCGGGTTGGAGATTTGCCCTTGGAAGGATCTTCTAGGTTGAGGGCAGTCCTTGATGAAGTGGGACGGGCCACAGCAATTGAAACAACGATAATTGTTGTTTCCTTGGTAGGATGGCGGAAAGCTCGGCCGTGGGCCTTGCTGTTGTTGCTGCTGGGGTGGTGGTGTCGGTGGTCGATTGAATCGAACCTACTGGGGCGGTCTGGCTACCCATCTGCCTGGTTGATTGTTACGGAGCAGGACTCGGGTAGCAGTGTTCTGGACCAACCGATACCTTGGCGGTTGCATAGTTGAAGGTCCTGTGGGTGTCTTCCTTTTCTTTTTTGCCCTGTGGGTTGAGATGCAGTCTTCTTGAGTGATGGCCATATTGACCAATTCATTGAAGTTATCAGCCCTTACCAAATTCAGTCGTTCTTTAAGTTTGGTGTTCAGGCCTCGATGAAAATGATCTCTTTTGCGGGCATCAGTGTCTGCATGATAACCCGCGTACTGGCACAAGTGGTTCAAGACCTGTGCATATTGCATGACGGTGCGGCTTCCCTATGTCAGATTCAAAAATTCATTGAGCTTTCGCTCAATGAGTCCCTCCGGAATGTGATGCGCTCTAAAAGCGGTCTGAAATTCGTCCCATGTGATGACATGAACAGTCAGTTGCATAGCATGGTAATGATCCCACCATATGCGGGCAGTGCCGCGAAGTTGTTGGGCTGCGAAGAGCACCTTGTTCTTATCTGAACATGGGGCAGATAATAATGCGAACTTGGACTCGATGGTGCGGAGCCAAGCGTTAGCGTCGAGGGGCTCATCTGCCTTATGGAACAATGGAGGCTGGGTGTTGAGAAAATCTTGATAATTAGCCGATGGGTGTTCATCACGACCTCGGGACTGATGATGAAATTGGCCCATCTGAGCCTCTACTAGCTGGTTGAGGAGTTCTGTCTGTCGGGCCATGACCTCTGCTAGATTTGGTGGGGCTGGGGGCGGTTGCTGAGAACCGCCAGCTTGGTCTGGCTGAAAACCTTCCGGGGTTCCATGAGTAGCTCCAACCATCTGAAATAAAGGAGATATCCATTATCAACCATATTCTTACTCCTAATTTCAGATTATATACAGTTGCCAAACAGATATGTAATACATATGCTCCATTCAATCAACTCATTTCAGATGCGAAGATAGTGAATAAGATGGCAGACCACAAGGTTTAGATTACTACGCAGATACTGATGGTCCTTACATCTTACATCAGGGTGGTTTGACTGCTACAAGTCAATTCATAAGTACACATGCCACATATATGACAACAAGTGGCTCTAGATCTAGGTAGGCTACTCACTACCTATGTCACATCTTTCTACACTAAATACAACGATTTCGATGAACTAAAAATTGTCGAGATCGCTTACGGAGGACTGACTGCCAGACGAGGAGTGATTTGGCTGAGGGTGAGGCTCCGGGTCTCCATGCTCGGAATCGAGATCAGAAATTCCCTCGATTTCTTCTGGATCTTCTTCTTCGGCTTCGGGTGCTACTGGTACTAATGAGGACATGCCTAGCATTCACTCATCTTCAAATGAAACTCCACTTGATATAGCTGGTCCAATTACAAGGAGTAAAGCTAAACAATTGCAGAAGGAAATTCATTCTCAGGTGAACGCTAACCTTATGTTTAATAATCAGTCTATGTTGAATGAGCCTATGCTTTTGAGTTTTTGTTTCAATGTCCTTAGGAATGATGGAGTGTATGAACCAGCATGGGATCAAGATGGATTCAAGCCTCTGGACATCTGAACCAAGAAGCCTATGGTGTGCATGAATAAAATGGAGGTTCATCACCTTAGCATGGGAATGCAACCAGAAGCTAGATGACTGACACATGGTACGAATTCCAAGCATCACTGCGGACAGAATATAAGGAGTTAGACGGTGTTCAATAAGTGGATGGAAGCGTCTTCAAGTCTACTTTTCAGTCCATCAAACGGTTCATTATTTGGATATCCTAATAAGGAGTTATGCTCATTTTAGTAACTGCTGCCAGAAGCTGAAAGGACGCGCGAACCAGCCACGAAATCCACTAGAGCATGCGCATGCAGCCATTTACTCAAAGCTGAACGCCCCTATCTCTATATATATCTTGTACTAGACAATGAAAAGTCAGATCTTATTTTATTAAATTCAGAATATACAAACTCGTGGAGTTTTGTTTATGCGTGAGTCTTGAGAGGCTTGCAACATTTGTTCTTTCGATTCCTGAGGGAGTTGTAGAACGCCGAACTGCGGTTCACCCAGTTCGTGCCTTCACGTCTATAGGGCGTGATTGCGTGGGCTGTTACGTTGTTACGTGGAAGGGTGATTGTCTCGATAGTTCGTCGCGTGGACAGCCTCGCGGTGCGCTGCCTCTTCACCAGGTCACGCAGCGACAATTTATCAAGTTCACAGATCCTACGAGAAGATCGGGCCACAACAAATTGCTACACGTGCTGCCTAGACGTGAGCATATCATCTGGTATCACAGCCTCCGTTTCCTCAGTAGGATTGTTCTTGTTTCTGGTAGGATAGATTTTATATACCTACTGTCCACTAATAGCCAAAAAGAAAACCTACAGCCCAAATTCATACGTGCTACTGATTTTGTAGTTTGCTTTATCGAGTTTTAATCCTTTAAGATTTGTCTAGTTGCTGAATTTTTTTCCCCTCATTGTTCTAGCTGTTATCTTTGTTCCATCCCATCCTTGATCTGATCGTCTTTGCTTGCTGCATATATATAACAAAAAAAATACCCACCCGTCCCACCCTTGTTTTCTACCCGCCACATATTCCCCTTCCGAGTTTCTTGTTTTTGTGCTGCACCATCCATCTTGGTTGATCCTTGTGCGCCCCTCAGTTGAAAGTTTTGCTGTGTTGTCACAAATCTTAAAAGAAAAGATGTATATTGGTCAAAAGAAGGACTGAAAACAACGAGTTCTTGTTCAAAAAAAAAGGAAAGAAAAGAAATAAAAGAGAATTGTGTTCAGCACACCAAAAAGGGGTTTGGGCAGCAACAAGTTTCGTTTGGTGCAATTGGTGTTCATCTATCCACTTCCTACATCGTGTTCCTTTCTTTGTGCATCTTTTCCTTTATATTCAGCAACTTAGACTTGTGTTCTTGGATTATTATTCGGTTTTGCATAACTACATTTATCAGCGCATTCCACTTACATATTACCCCACCAAGCTCCACTTAAAACGCACCGTGAGTTGTTGCACCATCGTTGCTGTTACAATCACTCTTCCACTACAAATTGCAGCCCCGGTTCTTGCTCTTTTCAGGGAGAGAAAGAACTTGTTTTGTAAGTGGTGAGGGAGTGATTCCACATATATTTTGTCCTATTACTCTCTCTCTTTGTTACTAACATGGCAGGAAATGAAGATTCCCCTTCTCACACTGTGTCTGCACAAGAAATTCAGGAAGTGCATGCACAAATGCAACAATTGATGCAAGGGATGCAAGCGCTTCAACGATCACTACAGCAGCAACATGGGGAGCATCCACCTCATGATGATGAACACATTGAGGATGATGATCAACATGCCGGTGGCGGTGGTGGTGGTCGTGGCCGAGGATTCGCTGCTGGTTTTGATAACTTTGCAGGTGGCCGTGGCCGAGGATTTGCTGCTGGTTTTGGTCGTGCACGACGTGTTCCTGTTGGGCATCCTCCTGATCTTGATGCTGAAACATTTTCAAATTATAGTGCTGAACATGGAGGTGATCCTTATGGTCGCCGTGGTGCATATGATGATCATGGTGGTGATAACTTTGGCCGTTTTGGAGCCCGTGATCGTTATGGTGATCACCGTCGACGTCATCATGAACGACGTCACAATGATGATGGTTTGGGCAAGGTTAAAGTGTCCATTCCTCCATTCAGCGGCAAGGAGAATGCTGATGATTACTTTGAATAGGAAACCAAAGTGGAGCAACTATTTGATTTGTATGAATACCCTGCTGAAAAGAAGGCAAAGCTTGCAGCCATTGAGTTTAAAGGTTATGCCATAACTTGGTGGAATCAGGTCCGTACTGAATATCAAAGAGTTGGGCATGATCGTATAACTTGGGAAGACATGAAGAGGGAAATGAGACGTCGTTTTGTTCCTGCATATTATTCTCGTGATCTACATTTGAAACTGAAACATCTTGTGCAAGGTACTCGCAGTGTTGATGAATATTTTCAGGAATTGGAAATGTGCTTACTTCGTACAGGGATAACTGAGGATGAGGAATCAACAATGGCTCGGTTTCTGGTTGGCCTCAATAAACCCATTGCTGATAAAGTGGATATGACAAATTACACTTGTCTCACTGAGTTGGTTCATTTTGCAAAGAGGGCTGAACGACAAGTTGCTACGTCTTCCAAATACAATGCTTCATGGCGTCATTCCCAACAGCAAGGGGATGTCACTCCTCAATTCCAACAGCAAGGAGCTGCAACGCCCAAATCCTCATCTCGTGGAACAAATAGATCCATTCCACCTTCTTCCAAACAATTGGATACGAAAGGTAAAGCTGTGAGTTCAAATCAGCCCACTTCTTCTACTGCAGCCACCCAACGCAAGACAAGCAAGATTGAGTGTTTTAAGTGTGGTGGTCATGGGCATAAACAAGCTGAATGTCCCAATCGTCGTACTATTATTGCCCTTGCTGATGGTTCTTATGATTCACAAAGTGAAGAGGAGGATGAGCTTACCAATGTATTTTCAGATTTTAATCTTGACACTTGTGAGTATTCAGCAGAGGATGGTACATTTGAGCTAGGTCTGAATTGTTTAGCAATTCAACCTATTCCAACTTTTGCTCACAATGACATGTTACAAGATGTTATTTCTCCATCTTCTGACGAGATTACTAGTGCTGATTTTGATGAGTTGCTTGCTGATTTTCCTGATTTCGAGCCTTCTACAATGAATACACCATCTCCTTCTTTGGTGGTTAGGAGAGTTCTTTCCACTCAGTTTGTTGCTGCTGAACAAGGACAACGCCATAATTTATTTCAGTCCCGATGCAAAGTACAAGGCCAATGTTAGTGCTTTGCTTGTTGAGAAGCTTGGTTTGCAGCCACGTCGCCATCCACATCCGTACCATATGCAATGGCTGAATAATTCCGGGACAGTTAAGGTTTCAGCCATGATTCGTTTGTCATTTTCCATTGGTGATTATCATGGAGAGGTGGATTGTGATATTGTCCCCATGCAAGCATGCCATTTGCTGCTTGGTCGGCCCTGGCAATTTGATGTGGACTCAGTGCATTTTGGACGGTCTAACAAATACACTTTCATTCACAATGACAAGAAGGTGGTTCTTATTCCATTATCTCCAGAGGAGATACATACTTCAGATATGGCTCGCAAGAAAAGAGAGGAATCAGACAAAAGAAAATTGAGTGAGACCCCCAACCCAAGTAAGGGAGAGAGTTCTAACCCATCCAGCCACATAAAGCCTCATGCCAATCCTAAACAGCCACGCCACACTGAGTGTCTCTTTGTGAGCAAGAGTGTTTTGAGAGAAGTGAGAAACACCACAACCCCATTCTTTGTGCTCTTGCACAAGGAGGTCCTACTTTCAACTCACGATTTACCTTCATCACTGCCTAGTGTTGTTTTTGATCTCTTACAGGACTTCGAAGATGTTTTTCCTGATGAGATACCAGCTGGACTTCCTCCACTCCGTGGAATTGAGCATCAAATTGATTTGGTACCAGGTGCTTCGCTTCCAAATCGTCCAGCCTACCGCACCAATCCTGAAGAAACAAAGGAAATTCAGCGACAGGTAAAAGAGCTTTTGGACAAAGGGTATGTTCGTGAATCCTTATCACCATGTGCAGTTCCAGTTCTTTTAGTCCCAAAGAAAGATGGCTCTTGGCGCATGTGTGTTGATTGTCGTGCTATCAATGCTATAACTGTTCGATATCGCCATCCCATTCCACGACTTGATGACATGTTAGATGAATTGAGTGGTTCTATCATTTTCACCAAAATAGATTTGCGTAGTGGTTATCATCAAATCCGCATGAAACTTGGTGATGAATGGAAAACAGGGTTTAAAACTAAATTTGGTCTCTATGAATGGCTTGTGATGCCATTTGGCTTGACAAATGCTCCTTCAACTTTTATGCGCTTAATGAATCATGTTTTACGAGCTTTCATTGGCAAGTTTGTTGTTGTTTATTTTGATGATATTCTGATCTATAGCAAATCATTTGATGAACATCTTGATCATATCCATCAAGTACTTGCTGTTTTGAGGGAAGAGAAATTGTATGGCAACATTGCTAAGTGCACCTTTTGCACAGACCGTGTTGTTTTCCTTGGCTTTGTTGTTTCCGCAGATGGTATTCAGGTTGATGAAGAGAAGGTTAAAGCAATAAAGGATTGGCCTACACCGGTAAATATGAGCCAAGTTCGAAGCTTTCATGGTCTTGCAGGTTTTTACAGGCGTTTTGTTAAAGATTTCAGCATGATCGCTGCACCCCTCAATAATTTGACAAAGAAGGATGTTCCATTCAAGTGGGGAGATGAACAAGACCAAGCCTTCAATGAGCTGAAAACAAAGCTTTGTGAAGCACCGCTGCTACAACTTCCTGATTTTGGTAAGACATTTGAGATCGAATGTGATGCAAGTGGTATTGGCATAGGAGGTGTACTGCTGCAAGAAGGTAAACCTGTTGCCTACTTTTCTGAAAAGCTAAATGGTCCACATCTGAATTACTCGGTTTATGACAAAGAGCTTTATGCCTTAGTTGTGTTTTGGAAGTTTAGCAACATTACTTGTTACCTAAAGAATTTGTAATCCATTCTGATCATGAAGCTTTGAAATATCTTAAAAGTCAAGGCAAGCTGAACCGTCGACATGCTAAATGGATTGAGTTCATTGAAACGTTTCCCTATGTTGTCAAACATAAGCGTGGTAAAGATAACATTGTTGCCGATGCCTTGTCTAGAAGATGTGTGTTGATTACACAACTAGATACAAAAGTGCTTGGTTTGGAATCCATTAAAACACTTTATGCTGCTGATGCTGAATTTAAAGAGCCTTTCTCTCGTTGCATTGATGGAAAAGGTTGGGATAAATATTATGTGCATGATGGCTTCTTGTTTCGGACTAACAAAATATGCATTCCAGCTTGTTCGATTCGTCAAGTTCTTTTGCAAGAAGCACATGCAGGTGGACTAGCTGGTCATTTTGGTGTCAAAAAGACATTGGACATGCTCTCTGATCATTTCTTTTGGCCACATATGCGACGTGATGTCCAGCGGCATGTTGGGTGCTGCATCGTTTGCTTGAAAGCTAAGTCCCGCCTCCATCCCCATGGCTTATATACTCCATTACCTATTCCACATGTACCTTGGGAAGATATATCTATGGACTTTGTTCTGGGGTTACCTCGGTCTCAGAGGGGGAGGGATTCTATTTTTGTTGTTGTAGATCGCTTTTCTAAATGGCACATTTTATCCCATGTCATAAGAGCGATGATGCTTCACACGTTGCTGATTTATTTTTCAGGGAGATCGTTCGTTTACATGGAGTTCCAAAGACTATTGTTTCAGACCGGGATACAAAATTTCTCAGCTACTTTTGGAAGACATTGTGGGCTAAGCTTGGCACCAAGTTGTTATTTTCAACCACTTGTCATCCACAAACGGATGGGCAAACTGAAGTTGTCAACCGTACCTTGTCAACCATGTTGCGTGCTGTGTTGAAAAAGAATTTGAAGCTCTGGGAAGACTGCCTTCCACATGTCGAATTTGCTTATAACAGGGCAGTCCATTCTACAACAAACTCTTGTCCATTTGAAATTGTTTATGGGTTTAAACCGCATACTCCCATGGATCTTTTGCCTTTACCATTACAGGAACAAGTTAACTTGGATGCCACAAAAAGATCAGACTTTATCAAGCGGTTACATGCGGAGACAAGAAAGAATATTGAGAAGAAATCAGCACAATATGCAAAGCAAGCAAACAAAGGTAAGAAGAAGGTTACATTTCAGCCAGGAGATCTTGTATGGTTGCATCTACGAAAGGATCGCTTTCCCCAACAGCGTAAGAGTAAGTTATCTCCTCGGGGTGATGGTCCGTTCAAGGTTCTCCAAAAGATAAATGATAATGCTTACAAAATTGAGCTGCCACTTGAATATTCCAATGTGAGTACAACATTCAATGTCAAAGACTTGCTTCCATTTGTTGGTGAGCCTGAGTCGAGGACGACTCCTTCTCAAGAGGGGGAGGCTAATGAGGACATGCCTACCATTCACTCATCTTCAAATGAAACTCCACTTGATATAGCTGGTCCAATTACAAGGAGTAGAGCTAAACAATTGCAGAAGGAAATTCATTCTCAGGTGAACGCTAACCTTATGTTTAATAATCAGTCTATGTTGAATGAGCCTATGCTTTTGAGTTCTTGTTTCAATGTCCTTAGGAATGATGGAGTGTATGAACCAGCATGGGATCAAGATGGATTCAAGCCTCTGGACATCTGAACCAAGAAGCCTATGGTGTGCATGAATAAAATGGAGGTTCATCACCTTAGCATGGGAATGCAACCAGAAGCTAGATGACTGACACATGGTACGAATTCCAAGCATCACTGCGGACAGAATACAAGGAGTTAGATGGTGTTCAATAAGTGGATGGAAGCGTCTTCAAGTCTACTTTCCAGTCCATCAAACGGTTCATTATTTGGATATCCTAATAAGGAGTTATGCTCATTTTAGTAACTGCTGCCAGAAGCTGAAAAGACGCGCGAACCAGCCACGAAATCCACTAGAGCATGCGCATGCAGCCATTTACTCAAAACTGAACGCCCCTATCTCTATATATATCTTGTACTAGACAATGAAAAGTCAGATCTTATTTTATTGAATTCAGAATACACAAACTCGTGGAGTTTTGTTTATGCGTGAGTCTTGAGAGGCTTGCAACATTTGTTCTTTCGATTCCTGAGGGAGTTGTAGAACGCCGAACTGCGGTTCACCCAGTTCGTGCCTTCACGTCTATAGGGCGTGATTGCGTGGGCTGTTACGTTGTTACGTGGAAGGGTGATTGTCTCGGTAGTTCGTCGCGTGGACAGCCTCGCGGTGCGCTGCCTCTTCACCAGGTCACGCAGCGACAATTTATCAAGTTCGCAGATCCTACGAGAAGATCGGGCCACAACAAATTGCTACACGTGCTGCCTAGACGTGAGCATATCAACTAGCCTAGTCCGTCCTGAAACCTTCAGGGGTTCCACGCGTAGCACCAACCATCTGAAGAATGGAAGATGTCCATTAGAAATCACCAATACTTGCTTCCGCTTTCAAGAATATACCGCACAAAATAAAACATATGGAAATAGTGCAACAGATAGATAGCTCAATAGATAACCGGACAGGAAACTTGGGTTATGGATCATAAACTGGTGGTCATTACTATGTTACATCTCGGTAGTCTACTAACTACAAATCAAGCCATGCCTACACATGCCACATATAATACAACAAGTGGCCCTTAGGTCAAACTAGACTGCTCTCTCCCTATGTCACACTATACTACACTAAGTGCATCTAGAAGGTCGACGGTTTGGAAAAGACTAGAAATCGTCGAGGTTGCCCACAGACGACTGGCTGCCAAAAGAAGAACAATTAGGCTGAGGATTAGGTTTGGGATCTCCATGCTCAGAATCAAGATCGAAAACTCCTTCAATCTCTTCCGGGTCTTCTTCTTCATCTTCACTTTCAGACTCTTCAAGTGCGACAAGAGGTGTTGGCTGCTCATGAAGCATATCGATATGGATGACGGCGTCATCAAGCTCAAGAGTAAGGTCATGGACTTGCTCTTGGAGAAACTCGATGACCGTGTTGCGCTGAATGATTAGTGTATCACTCTCAATGATCTGATCCTCTCGGTGAGTGATGGTTTCATCCTGCTGTGTGATAACCTCATCTTTAGCAGTGATCGTGGCTTGGAGCTCTTCAATCTGAGTAATCTGCCGGTTAATGTTTCTATGATAACCTTGGGCTATACTGGTCATCTGGCTCATACTGTGGCACTGAAGTATCTGATGATGGTATTGTGCATTCATAAACCTGACTGTAGCACATAGTGTCTCTTCTGTCAAATCTCCCAATAAGTGTCCAAAGTGTGATACTCGAAAAGTCCACTCAAGGTCACGAGAATCTGCTGTAGGGAACAAACCAATAGGATACCCGACAACTTCATCTGGATGCTGGTCACAGAAAATGTTGATGGCTTCAAGAGCTGCGGCTTCAAAAGTGTCTGCTAGACGGTGACCAACCACATCAATCTCGATGGGCTACCACAGGGATCGCAATGGATGCTGGGGAATAGTCATCTTCACTCTGCACCGAGGAAAACCCTCTTCACTATACTCCACTCCATCATATTGCGGTGGCTCGGTGTAGCTAAACAACTGAAGTGACTCCCACAAGAGATGTGGAAAATGTGGCAGAACCAACCTGAATTATACCGGCTCAAGTACGCGAGTCCACTCCTGAGGGCTCCAACGTGCTTCAAACGGTATAATCCCTTGGCCTGTCGGGTAACATCCCGATAAACCACCGATACACAGGATCATATAAGGTTACCTCACACGAAGGTGAGTCCAGAGATACAATCACCATCACATTTTACATCATAGAGAATTACATTACAAGAGTTTCCAAAAGAAGTACGAAATTTCAAACTTAGAGAAATTATTACAAACTGTTAAAGTTGTGGTTTTTAGCAGCGGAAAACACACGTGACGATTCACAACACGTCGTCGAGACGGATGTCATGCTAAGCCCGGGCACGACATCACTTGATATCACCAATGTTGGCCGGGGGTGGATCCTACTCCACGGACCAACCTTCTGGAAGAGCACAGGGCCAAAACAGGGGAACAGAAGGGTCTTCAAAGGCTTTACCTGGAAAACATAAAACTAGCAAGGCTGAGTATACTAATACTCAGCAAGGCTTACCCGTTCATGGTATACTTAGCCATGTAACTAGACTTATGAAGGCTTATAATGGTTCTGGGTTTAGTTTCAGCTGAAAAGCAATAGGAGTAGATCCTTAATTTCAACTTTTAGCTTCCAGGTTCTAGTTGATTATCCATTCTAGATAAGCACCTATATCTACTCAAGCAAGGTAGAGCTCTTTATATCAACCATCAGCATTACTCAACATATAGTTGCTCTTGTTACTCTGTGTGATAAAGGGATCAAGCAGTCTCAATCATCGTGAGAAGCGGATGATTCTGAATCGAATTTAACCTTGCAAGGTAAACCTAACTCACACGCTTGGAACATCCAACGATTGTTCCGAAGCAACCGTTTGCCTTTCATTCCGACTCGTGGATCAGATCCACCACAAGCGACTACAGGACCATACGCACTCCCAAAGTGCAGGACATACGTCTGTAGCGCGACTACAAAACCTGTATTCCTAGTTGCCCTTGCAACACGTATGCCCTCAGTCGAATCAAGTAACCAGAAGAACCAAATACATGTGGTGGGAGGTATGTCCACTCCTCGGGCCGATTGGTTACTAGGCTTACCGCTTACCATATTTCGCGGCATGTGGTTAGTACTTTCAAACGCTTAACCCCGATCGGCACACACCGTGACCTTATCAAATTCAACAACACAGACGGGGTATCACCTCAACCATGATACCTTACATTCTTCCCGTCCGTCATCCTTATAGTGATTGCAGGAATATAAACATTTCAACTCCTATATCGCGCGAGTGATAGAAAATCACCCGACTTCTACCGGCCCTATTAGCATAGCAGCTAGTCGGACTCAAGTGCTAGTATCCATCACATTGGTTCCTAGGAGAATGCAATTAAGGTTTCAAGCAACTCCTGAGAAATTAATGCATAGAAATATGTAAATAGATATAAGTTGCAGTGTAAATAAAATAGTGGGTTATGTCCGGGGCTTGCCTTTACCGGTGGGGCTGAAGTCAGAAATGTCAATATCTTCCGAACTTTGGTTCGGGGCTTCAGTTAATTCTTTGGTGACGTTCATTTACTCTTCAAGAGTATCCTCCGTAGACTCTTGGAAGATCTTGTAGTTACCGTTGCAGAAGTAGTCGTATCTACATGCAATGCAACATTACATTCAAGTGTGCACATAAAACTATCTTATTTCACAATAAAGTTGCAATCTAACATTCATTTATCATACTACTCACATAACAACTGTGACACTCAGGTAATTAGCTTGGTCACACCTTAGAGTTTGGGTAGGCTTTTATGTCCAAAGTATGGCAAATGTATGCTTTATGCATGTAATGTTATGGAAGAAGGGATGTTTATGTAATTAATATTAACTAAAGGTACTTTTATGCAAAATGGATGGGGGATGAGGGAAAAGTTTAAAAGCATAAGGGTTAGTGTGCAAAAAGTGATATCTGTGGTTAAATTACAAAAATATATATGAAATTACCATAGGGCATATGTGTAAAAGTAATTTTACTTAGGGATTTACATAAAATATGAAATTATTACTAAGTCTATTTTATCTCTAAAACTATTGCTCAAATGCAGATGAACCTTAAAGAGAAGTTGTAGAGTTTGAAAAACCATGCACTTTTGCTTTTTGAACCATCTTCATTTGAGCATTGGTTTAAAAGTTGCAAGTCCTTTACAGTAAGGTCCCTGTCTTTCTCTGAATTTACAAATCAGTCCACAATTTAGTTCATCCCCTTTCTTCCTCAGGCGCCTCTGCTCCCTCTGCTCTGCCTCCCCTGGTTCTTCTGCCGCCGGCGTAATGCGCCGCCCCTGGTCACCGCCGGCCACCCCCTGCTCTTCCCCGTCCACGCGTCGCCCCTCTGCTCGGCCACCGCTCCATTTCCTCCCCTGTTGGCGCCCTGTCCGCGCGCCACGGCGCCTGCGGCACTGCCGCGCCGCCGCCGGTGTCTCGGCCGCTTGCAGTGCTCTCCAAGCTCTTATCCTCCCCGTAGCAACTCCCAGATGAAGCCTTACCCGCCCGTGCCCCCCCTCTCTCCTCAATTTGGCTATAAAAGAGCCGCCCGGGCCTCCTCGCGCGCGCCAGTACCCCGCCGCTCCTCCATTGCCGCCGCCAGGACCTCAGGTCATCGTGGAGCTTCACCCTCCGCCCTTCCCCGTCCCAAACCCGTAGCGCCACCCGCTTCCTAGTGCCCTACCGCACCTCCCCAGCTAGTTCTTTTCCTCCTCCGCACACCGGAAGTTCCCCGCCGCCGTGCGCCACCGGCCACCGGTTCTGACCTCCGCGGGCAGCCCTCCTCCGGCCGCCTTGATCCCCTCCAAGAACACCAATAGGTAGCCCGCAGTCTCCTCGTGCCCCCCCCTCCTTTTTTTCCCTCACCGCCGGCGACTTCCCCGGCCGGAATTTGGCCGGACAGGAGCTTCCTCACCGCCGGCCATGGCTTTGGACTTGATTGCTCTCTGCGTTTTCTTTTCAGGGGGTTAACTATAAAGTGCAGGGACTAGTTTGTAAGGAGTACTTGTTATTTCATGTGAGAGTTTTTCCTGTCTCGTAAAATCCGTAACAATTCACAGAAAAATCCAAAAATAGCAAAACTAGTTTTGTTAGTAACTAGATTTCAAACTCTATGACTTTTGTTAATAGAGTTTAGTTTGAAATAGAATATTTCTACCTGTGTTTCGAATCCAAAGTTAAGGGGTAAAATACACTCAACCTTGTTATTTCATGTTCTTTTGTTTTTCTTAAAGTGAAGTATGAAGGTTCTATGAACTCTAGTTAACTTTGTGTTAAGTTGCAGACTTAAACTTGATTTAAATTTAACTTCTTTTATTTGAACTTTCAAATTTGAAATATTAAATAAATCTATTATATAACCTCTTCTAAATTAACACTATTGTTAGTCTCTAATATGATATTTTATAATTAAATTTCTATAATTTTTTGTTTAAAAGTTTTTAATTCAAATTTTGGTTCATTTCAAATTTAATTTAAAATGTTTTAGTTCTTATTACAACGAACTCGACCATATCTTTATAAATAGTGTTTTAAATCTAAAACCTCTTTATTTTATGCATGTTTGTGTGCTAATTGGATGAATTATGATATTTGAAATGGGAAATTTTAAATTTAAATTTCATCTCATTTAATTTATTGCATCTCATATAGAATCTACGACACTCGACGACGGAGATTACGAATTGGTCTTAGGACAAGACCAAGGCTTTCCAGAAGATCCAGCGTGAGTCGTCGAAGGACTAACTGAAGTTCCGAACCCGAGTTCGGAAACCTCTGACTCCCCTGCCCCCACCCCACTCCAGAAGGCAAGCCCCGGACATATCCCATTATTTTATTTACACTGCAATCTATGCTTATTTATATTATATCTTGCATTAAGTCTAGGAGTTGAAGTGAAACCCTAGATGCATGAATCTTAGGAATCCAATGTAATGCTCCCGAGTCTTTATCGGTTAGATGCTTCGCTAATAGGACCGGTAGAAGTCGGGTGATTTCCTGTCACTCGCGCGATATAGGAGTTGCATGTTTACATTTCTGCAACCACTATAAGGATGACGGACAGGGTCATGTGTTGTATCATGACCTGAGGTTTTACCCTGTCTGTTTTGATAAAAGTCTTAAGGTCGGAATGTGTGGTAGTGGTGGCTAAGTTTTTGAAAGTACTAGCCACATGCCGCGAAATATGGTAAGCGGTAAGCCTAGTAACCAATCGGCCCGGTAAGTGGACATACCTCCCACCACTCGATTAATTTAGTTCTTTTCACGCACCGACCTGTGGGAGTACGTTCTGCAAGGCAGACAGGAATACGGGTTTTGTAGTCGCGCTACAGACGTATGTCCTGTACACATTGGGTGTGCGTACGGTCCTGCAAGTCGCTTGTGGTGGCCTGTCCACGAGTCGGAAAGAAAGGTAAACGGTTGCTTTGGAACGCCCTGTTGGTGTTCCAAGCGTGTGTGTTAGGTTTACCTTGCAAGGTTAAATTCGATTCGAATCGTCCGCCTCTCACGAGGATTGAGATTGCTTATCCCTTTTACCACATTGAGTAAAAAGTGAAACTAATGATGGATAATCTTGATGGATGATAATCACTACCTTGCTTGCTTAGTGTAGGTGCTAATCTAGAAT
>NW_020356325.1:0-60996 GCF_002211085.1 Panicum hallii
TAGTTACCTAGAATAACACTTAAGCACATCTCAGTTAAGACAACTGCTTTAGGAATCATTCTTCTGCTAATGTAATCGATGCTTTCATCGATCATCTAGAAGCCCGATACACCTTTCAATCGAATAAACCTCTATTGTTTCCAATCGGCTCTGTTGTAATCTTCAACGAGCAGCCGATTCTAATTAGTTGTCCACCTAAAGCTCTGTTTAAGTTTAGCTTCAAATCTTTTTGGGTAATGTGAATTGTGTGTTATATGAGTGTTGGATTGTAACTGTATTGAGAAGTAAGGTAGCTTTATGTGCACACTTTGAATGTGATGTCGCATTGCATGTAGATACAACTTCTTCAACAACGGTACCTATGAGATCTCTCCGGAGTCTGTGGAGGATATTCCTGAAGACAAAGTGAACGTCATCAAGGATTATCTGAAGCCCCAAACCAAAGTTCGGAAGAATGTTAACATTTCTGACTTCAGTCCCACCAATAAAGGCAAGCCCCGGTGCATATCCCAGTATTTCAATCTATTACAATTCCATTATTATATTATATATCTTGCATTACGTCTAGGAGTTGAAATGAAACCCTAGTTGCATAAGATCATAGGAATCCAATATATTGTACCTAAGTCCTTATCGCTTAGATGCTCTGCTAAATAGGGCCGGTAAAAGTCGGGTGATTTCCTGTCACTCGCGCGATATAGGAGTTGCTTGTTTACAATTCTGCAACCACTATAAGGATGACGGACAGGGTCATGTGTTGTATCGTGACCTGAAGGTTTACCCTGTCTGTTTTGTTAAAAATGGATAAGGTCGCAGCGTGTGGTAGTGGTGGCTAAGCTTTTTGAAAGTACTAGCCACATGCCGCGAAATATGGTAAGCGGTAAGCCTAGTACCGATTGGCCCGGCAAATGGAACGCATCTCCGCCACTCGACTTTTATTTTATGTTTACATGCACCGACGTGTGCGAGTACGTTCTGCATGGCAGACGGGAATACGGGTTTTGTAGTCGCGCTACAGACGTATGTCCTGCACGAGTGATGTGCGTACGGTCCTGCAGTCGCTTGTGGTGGCCCTGATCCATAACCCGGAATATGAGGGAAACGGTTGCTTGGAACGCCCTGTTGGTATTCCAGCGTGTGTGTTAGGTTTACCTTGCAAGGTTAAATTTGATTCGGATCGTCCGCCTCTCACGAGGATTGAGACTGCTTATCCCTTTTGCCACATCGAGTAAAAAGTGTAATTGTTGATGAAATAATCTTGATGGATGATAATCTCTATCTTGCTTGTTTAGTGTAGGTGCTTACCTAGAATGGCTAATCAAGCTAGAATCTGAAAGCTAAAACTTGAAAGTAGGTTATACTCTCTGTCGCTTTTCAGCTGAAAATAAACCCAGAACCTTTACATGCCTTCATGAGTCTAGTTACGGGCTAAAGTATACCCAATCCCGGGTAAGCCTTGCTGAGTATTAGTATACTCAGCCTTGCTAGTTTTATATTTTTCAGGTAAAGCCTTTGAAGATCCTACTCTTCCCTGCCTTGGCCCTGTGCTCTTCCAGAAGATTGGTCCGTGGAATGGGATCCGTCCCCGGCCAACACTGATGATACCGAGTGATGTCGTGCCTGGGCTTAGCATGACATCCGTCATAAACGACGTGTTGTAATCATCGCGTATGTTTTCCGCTGCCAAAAACCATAGCTTTAGCAGTTTGTAATGTACTGCTTTTGAAAACTCTTGTAATGTAAATCCCTGTGATGTAAAAATATGCTGGTGACTGTATCTCTGGACTCACCTTCGTGTGAGGTAACCTTATTTGATCCTGTGTATCGGTGGTTTATCGGGACGTTACCCGACAGGCCAAGGATTATACCGTTTGAAGCACGTTGGAGCCCTCTGGAGTGGACTCGCGTACTTGAGCCGGTATAATTCAGATTGGTTCTGCCACAGCAGCGGCCGAGCGACGGCGGCGAGCGGCTCGGAGACGCCGGCGAGCGCACGTGGCCGCGGAGAGGCGAGACCGAGGGGAAAGGGAGGCGGGAGAGGGTCCTTACCCCACCGGGGCAAACCCACGGTGCTTGGGCGACGGCGGAAGGCGGCGAGGAGCCGGCGCGGCGGCGACCCGAGGCTTGCGGCGACGACGGTGCTCCGGGGCTAGGGTTTGCGTGAACGGGGCACGACGGCGGCTTAGGGGAAACCCTAGAGAGGCGGCGGGGCTTTATAGGGCGGCCACGCGGCGTCCTTGCGAGCGGGCCCGAGGCGGAGGCGGACACGGCGGTGCGGTCGAGCTCGGACTCGAGCTCGAGTCCGGCTCGGTCGCGAGGAAAGGGATGCCCCTGACGGGTGGGGTCGCCCTGTCAGCGGCCGCGAGGGAGAGAGCGGGGAGGTAAGGGCCGCACGGTGGACTGGGCCGAGCGAGCGGCAGCGAGCGGCCCAGGGGAAGCTGGCGCGCGTGCGGGTTGGGCTGAGGGAGTCGCGGAGGCCCACGCGGGGGAGGGAAAAGAGGGATCGAAGGAGCTGGGCTTCGGGCGGCTTTGGGCCGTGGGAAGGAAGAGAGGGAGAGAGGGCCCGCGGGGAAGGAGAGAAGGGGAGGGATGCTGGGCTGGGCTGGCCGGCTGCTGGGTTGGGCTGCCTTCTTTTATTCTTTTTTCTTTTCTTCTTTTTTTTTCTAACTCACTAATTCAAACAATTCTAATTGAATTCAAATACAATTTGAATTCAAACCTATACACTCAACACAAATAAAACAATGCTGTAGCATGAATGCACAAACAAGTTGTTCCTAAAATAAATTTTATTTTCTTGTGTTATAAAATTGCTTTAAATGCCACAAAATTGAAGAAAAACCCCGGAAATTTTATTTGAGCCAAAATAAATTCATCAAAAATTAGGGAAAATTACATTAGGGTGTTACAAACCTACCCCCCTTACAGGAATCTCATCCCGAGATTCTGATAGGCTAGCTAGCAAAAAGATCGAGATATGTCTTTCTCAGCTCATCTTCTCGCTCCCAAGTAGCCTCATCCTCCGTATGATGACTCCACTGAACCGGGCACATCTTGATCTTCTTGTTTCTGGTAACTCTCTCGGACGTCTCCAGAATCTTCACCGGATGCTCGACGTAGGTCAGATCCTCCTGCACATCCAACCCTTCTATCGGTGCTTGCTCTTCTGGCACCCTCAAGCACTTCTTTAGCTGAGACACGTGAAACACGTCGTGCACTCCTGAGAGATTGAGAGGCAACTCCAAATGATATGCCACCTCACCTTTCCGTTCCAACACCTTGAACGGACCAATGTATCGAGGGGCTAGCTTCCCTCTCACATTAAACCTGCGGATCCCTCTCATCGGCGAGACCTTCAGGTACACATGATCACCTACTGCAAAGGTCAGATCTCGACGACGAACATCCGCGTAGCTCTTCTGACGAGTCTGAGCGACCCTCAGGTTCTCTCGCACCTGCTGTACCAGCTGTTCTGCCTCTTCAACAATATCCGGACCAAACACCTGCCTCTCGCCGATCGGATCCCAATACAGCGGAGTCCTGCACTTTCGACCGTACAAGGCCTCGAAAGGGGATTTCTTCAGACTGGCCTGATAGCTGTTGTTATACGAAAACTCTACATACGGCAGCATTTATCCCAGCTGGTACCATACTGAATAGCACAGGCTCGAAGCATATCCTCCAACACTTGGTTGGTTCTCTCCGTCTGCCCATCTGTCTGAGGATGATAAGCAGTACTGAAGCGCAGCTTCGTATCCAACGAATCATGCAACTGCTCCTAGAACCGTGAAGTGAACTGAGATCCTCGATCAGATATAATCTTCTTTGGAACACCATGCAGACAGACAATCCGGGAGATGTACAGCTCTGCGAGTCTAGCACCGGAGTAAGTAGTTGTGACATCCAGGTAATAAGATTCATACAAACCAAACCCTGGATGTAATAGACATAGATGTTAAGGGTGTATTTAAAAATTTTCCTGCATTACAAGTCCTTTTGTGCAAGGTGTGTGCTTGGGATTGGTCATAAGGTAAAATAAGCTCCTAAGTAAAAGCAAGGGCCTGTGTGTAAAAATGCAGGATTACAGGGTCTTTTGTGCAAAAAGTAAGGGGTAAAAGTAATTTTATGCTTACTAAAGGACCTATCTGTAAAAAAAAAAATTGTCATCATGATATCCTAAGAATAATGTAAAATGTCAAAAATTTGATTAAAACTTGATTTGGTAAGGACAGGGGTAAATTCATTTTACCTTGATTCAAAATTCATTTTGTAATAGGGCAAACTTTGAGTTTTTGAATTTGAGTCTTAAAACAAAAGTGTAGAGCTTGAAAAACCCTACAATTTTCATGTTGGACTTTTTCTCAGAAAACCCCTAGATTAGTGGGAAAAAGTACTTTTCTGCAGGGTCCCTGTAACTTTCACAAATTGCAAACTAGTCCCTGGATCTTTTCCCCTTTCTTCTTCCTCTGCACCCCTTCTGCTCCTCTGCTCCTGCCCAGACGCCGGCGACAGTGCGCCTCTCCTGGCCGCCGTCTTGCAGTCGCCGCCGTCCACCTCATGCTACCCCTCTCCACGTGTCAGTTTCCTCCTTGCCCACCGCAGCAGCCCCTGCTCCGGTGTCCCCCTGCGTAGGCGCCACGACATCCTCGGGTGCATGCCGGCCGCCCCCTCGCCGTCGCAATCCAGAGCTCGGCTGCAATCCATTCTTTTCCCTAGTGTCTCCCTCTCTTCTGTGAGCTAGCGATGCTACAACCAAACCACATTCCCTCCCCTTTCTCCAGTTAGCTTGCCCTGTGCTCTTCTCCACGGTCACCAGAACCCGAGCTCGCCACCGTGCATTCCCCGCCAAAATCCGAAGCACTCACTTCGTCCCAATCCAATTCCTTGCACCGGTAGCTCCTCCACCCTCTCCTCTTGCTCCTCAGCTCGAGCCCCATCAACCCCGACCGCCCCTTGGCCGGAATCTTGCTCATCCCGAGCCGCCGCCCGCCGGAGCTGTTTGAGCTCGGTCCTCCCGTCGACAGCCCCTTCCACTCGGCCTCTCGCTCCACCAGGTAGACAAACCACTCCCCAATGGTTCACTGGTGCTCATGCGCCCCTTCTTGGCCCGTGTTCGCCGTCCCATCACCGGGAACGGCGATGCGCCGCCACGGCCGCCGCCCCCATCCGTCGGTCGCCCTGTTCATCTACTACCAATCCTGTGTTTCCTTGTGCTATACTCTTCCGAGGTCGTGTAGATGGTGATAGACCCCTCCCCCTTGGCCGGAGTCCTCGCCGCCGGCGGGAACGCCGTCGTGCCCGACGCGCCGGCCGTCGCGAGGTCGGGCAAGGGCCTTTTTGCTAATAATTCTTTTGTTCCAAGGGTTCCAATGTAAAAATACCGAGACCCCCCCCTAAGTGCCTGTTATTTCATGTGAGATGCATATGCTGTCTTGTAAAATACATAACAAATCACAGGAAATTCCAAAATTAGCAAAACTTGTTTTGTTGGAAACTAGATTAAGAACTCTATAACTTTTGTTAAAAGGATTTGATATGAAACCAAATATTTTTGAATCTAATTTAAATTTGAAACAAGGAAATGTAATGTCTTTAATTCTTGCATATTGTGTTGATTGTTTGCAATTATGATATGTAATTTTTATAGATGATATCCAAAATGATGCAAAACATTCAAAACCAAGTTTATACTACAATTTAAATCCTTTTAAATTATCTTAAATTAATATTAGCTAAACATATCTTTTCAAACTTTAAGTAATTAGATCCTTTAGTTATAAATTAAGAGGTAATCTATTTCTTTTTAAGTGTTCCAAATTTTATAACCTTCTTTACTTAAAAAGTTTAAATTCAAATTTAAATTTAACTTTAATATATGCTTTGATGCTTATCTTAAATTAATTCAATAATGTGGTTAAATTAAGCATCAATTATAAATTTAGGCTAACATTTTCTTTGTTTTGACCTTTCTCGAAATGTTAATCTTTGAAAGCATAATCTTTGATGTGACCCAAATAAAAGAATGCACATTTCTTAATAATATTTGCTTTGCATATCATGTAGAACCGATTACCCTCGCTGACGGTGACTACGAACTGATCGCGGATCAAGTCGAGGAAAGTCCTGAAAATCCCGGAGACACCGTCGAGAATCTAACTGAAGATCCGAACCAAAGTTCGGAGAACCTCAATCCTTCTACTCTCAACCCTGCTCAAGAAGGCAAGCCCCGGACATAAACCTTATTTTATTTACTCTACCATTTATATTATTATATATATTTCTGCATTAAGTTCTTAGGGATTGCTTGAAACCCTAGTTGCATTCTCCTAGGAACCAATGTATTGAATACTAGTACTTGAGTCCGGCTAGCTGCTCTGCTAATAGGGCCGGTAGAAGTCGAGTGATTTCCTGTCACTCGCGCGACATAGGGTTGTAATGCTTACATTTCTGTTAGCACTATAAGGATGACGGACGGGAGTTTTGTGAGGTATCATGATCGAGGTGATACCCCGTCTGTGTTGTTGAAATTCTGATAAGGTCGCAGCGTGTGGTGATCGGGATTAAGCGTTTGAAAGTACTAGCCACATGCCGCGAAATATGGTAAGCGGTAAGCCTAGTAGCCAATCGGCCCGAGTAGTGGACATACCTCCCACCACTTGTCTTGCTTCTTTTGGTTACTTATGTTCGACGTGTAGGCATACGTGTTGCTGGGCAACCAGGAGTACGGGTTTTGTAGTCGCGCTACAGACGTACGTCCTGCACTTTGGAAGTGCGTATGACCTGCAGTCGCTTGTGGTGGATCTGATCCATGAGTCGGAATGAAAGGCAAACGGTTGCTTCGGGACGACCCTGTGGTGTTCCAAGCGTGTGTGTTAGGTTTACCTTGCAAGGTTAAATTCGATTCGAATCGTCCGCTTCTCACGATGGTTGAGACTGCTTAATTCCTTTGTCACATTGAGTAATAAGAGCAATCATAGTATGAGATTCAAAAGAATTGAATGATCAAAGTTTATACCATGCTTGCTTAGATCTAGGTGCTCACATAGAATGAATATCCAACTAGAATCTTAAAAGCTAAAAGAGAAAGATAAGGATCCACTCTTAGATGCGTTTCCGCTGAAAGTTTATCCCAAAACCGTTACCAGATTTCATGAGTCTAGTTATATGGCTATGTATACCATCACCGGGTAAGCCTTGCTGAGTATTAGAATACTCAGCCTTGTTTTATAACTTTTGTCCAGGTAATGCTTCTGCTGATCAAGCCCTGCCTGTACCGTGGCCTTACCCTCTACCTGATGGTTGGTCCGTGGAGTGGGACCCGTCCCCGGCCAACCTGGACCCCTCCGAGTGATGTCATGCAAGGGCAAACATGACATCTATACTGGCGACGTGTATCACACCATACTTTAATATCGCTGTTTGTTCTAAGACTTATGTCAGTTTGTAATAATTCCCCGGTTGGGAAGATTATGTTACTTTTAAACACTCATGTATTCTAACTGCCTGTGATGTAAAATATGATGGCCTTTGTATCTCTGGACTCGCTTTCGTGCGGGGTACCTTGTTTGATCCTGTGTATCGGTGGTTTATCGGGACGTTACCCGACAGGCCAAGGGATTATACCGTTTGAAGCACGTTGGAGTCCTCGGAAATGGACTCGCGTACTTGAGCCGGTATAATTCAGGTTGGTTCTGCCACAGCTGGTATCAGAGCTAACAAGTGTACACTGGAGATGTAAGGTGCCTTAAAAACACTTTTAGTATAAAATTAGCTTAACAAGGTATTTTGCAAAAGGAACGTTGGATCCGTTAAGGTTGTGTTTAGTACGTAAAGCCCTAGGGTGATGTCTAAGGGAAAATAGAGGTGGCCATATTATATATGTATATAAATCTAACTTCCGGCATTACTTTCAGTCAAAACTTAAATTCATGCACAACCCAACTTTACTTTCTGTAACGACACCTTCGATTGGGAGGTAAGGAGGTAAGGATCCTCAGCCAACTGAGGGAGCTTGGCCTTCCTGTCGGTGATGCGAACCGAACGCTGTTTCTCAAGCAGTGGCCTACTTGAGATGCTGCCAATGTACCAACTTAGGTTGACTACATTGGGAGTATAAGGTTCGGCGCAGGGTATGGCGATCGCTGTTCATACCCCCGCATTTTGCGGTACCCCCCGTGAATACGTTGTTTCGACGACGTATGTTAACGTTGTCTGTACGGCGGTAATTGTACAGATGCTGTTTCTATAGTGAACAGTAATGAATGGGAACGCTTTCATGACATGCTGGCATGAAAGGTTCATTGAATATATATATGTATTGTGGTTTTCTGCAGGTACACTAACCACGATTACGAAATTAGGACGGATAGGGCTTATCGACTAGTTATTAAGGAGAGACGTATGTACTATGCCACCGAAACTAACCACGTAAGTCCGAAGATATTCGGCAGTTGTTTTTGGTTTGTGAGGACGAGTAGAACGTGCATGCATAACTCATCATCAAATACATGAACGCAATGTGTGTTTTGGTTCTTTTAAGGATGTGTGGTAGAATGTTGATCCTTGGTGCGAATAACGGGATTCTTGTGGTAGTGTTAGTTAAGCCTCTTAAGTATCTTTCTGCTTTCCAGCTCTTGCTATATCAAAATCAGTTATCTCGTCCTATTTACCTTGTAAGTCTTTAGCAGGGTAAATAAATCTTATCATCTAAATTCTTGTTTCAGATGGTTGGAGCCACACGTGGAACCCCGGAAGGTTTCCGGGCAGATCAGGCTAGTGGTTCTCAACAGACGCCCCCACCGCCTCCCAACCTAGCTGAGGTGATGGCTCGGCAGACGGAGCTTCTTAATCTGCTGGTGCAAGCACAACAAAACCAGCAGCGTCAACCGTTTCGTGGAGGTCGTGATGACCTTCCTCCTCCAGTGGCCAGCTATCAAGATTTCCTTAGCACTCAACCTCCGTTCTTCAGTAAAGCCGAAGAACCTTTGGATGCTGATGCCTGGCTTCATATCATTGAGTCCAAGTTCGCCCTTTTGACTATACCTTGTGCGGACTCAAGCAAAGCTTCTTTTGCTGCTCAGCAGCTGCGCGGTGCTGCTCGCATATGGTGGGATAATTTTTGTACCATGCAGCCCGCGGGACACGTTATCTCCTGGGAAGAATTCCGAACCGTCTTCCGGGCACATTATATCCCTGAAGGATTACTGGAGCGGAAGTTAAATGAGTTCTTAGCACTTACTCAGGGCTCCAGTACGATATTGCAGTATGCACAAACGTTCAATCATCTGTGCCAATATGCTGGTCATCATGCAGATAATGATGCCAAAAAGCAAGACCGCTTCCGTCGTGGCCTTAATACCAAGCTTAAGGAACGTCTGAATCTTGTTAGACCCAATAGTTTCAATGAGCTGGTAAATATGGCCTTAACCCAGGAGGATTGTATCATGGCACACCGTGCGGAAAAGAAAAGAAAGACCCCTACGGGATCCTCGAGTGCTCAACCGCCAAGATATCGGGTTGTTCCTAACACCCAAACAAGAGCACCCCAGAGGAATGCTCCCGTTGGTCGATTGGTTTTTAGGCCGCCTCAACAACAAGGTAGCTATAGACCCTCTGCACCTCCACAACAACAACAACAATTTGGTCCAAGGCCAAATGCGCGGCAAGCTCCACCAAAAGGCAGCAACTATCGCTGTTTTAACTGTGGGAGTGCAGATCATTTCATCAGGGATTGTCCACGGCCTAAGAAACCTAACCCAGGGCTGAGTTCTAATCAAGGCAATCAAAGCAAGGGTAAAAGGCCGTTGATGCAAGTTCGGCAAGGGCAAATCAACTTCACCACCCTTGCGGAACTTCCGGACGGAGCCCCTGTCATGTCGGGTACGTTTTATATCCATCATCAACCAGTTGTTACTTTATTTGATTCTGGAGCAACTCATAGTTTTATTAGTGACAACTGTAGTACCCGAATAAAACTCGATCCTTGTCCCACCCAAGGATCATATATGATTTCCACGCCAGGAGGCAAAATTATTTCGAATCAAATGGTTAAAAGTATACCCATTCGATTCGGCAGCCAAGTAATTAAAACTGATTTGATGTTGCTAAATCTTGAGGGTATTGACGTTATACTCGGGACCAATTGGATGACTGAGCATAAAGTACTCCTAGACATTTCTTCCCGAGTTATTGAAATCGATTCACCCCATTGTGGAGCCATTACCCTCTATCTGCCCAGGCAGGAGTATCTCTATTCTTGCACTTACGCTATCACAGACCTCAAAGTTAAGGACATTCCGGTAGTTTGTGAGTATCCGGATGTCTTTCCTGATGATTTGCCTGGGATGCCACCTGACAGAGAAATTGAGTTCATTATTGAACTCCAACCAGGCACTGCTCCTATCTCTAAAAGGCCATATCGTATGCCTCCAAACGAATTGGCCGAACTTAAAATTCAACTTCAAGATCTTCTTGATAAAGGTTTCATACGCCCAAGTGCGTCGCCTTGGGGTTGTCCTGCTCTTTTTGTTAAAAAGAAAGACAATAGCCTAAGGCTATGTGTTGACTATCGACCACTCAATGCGGTCACCATCAAAAACAAGTATCCACTCCCCCGCATTGATATTTTGTTTGATCAATTAGCTGGAGCTAAGGTCTTCTCAAAAATTGACTTACGCTCTGGCTATCATCAGATTAAAATTAAGCCTTGTGACATTCCGAAAACGGCTTTCTCAACCAGATATGGGCTATATGAATATCTGGTTATGTCTTTTGGGCTTACTAACGCTCCGGCATATTTCATGTATCTTATGAATTCAGTCTTCATGCCGGAACTTGATAAATTCGTCGTGGTCTTCATTGACGATATCTTAATCTATTCCAAAAATAATGAAGACCATGTCAATCATCTACATATCGTTCTTCAGCGATTACGTGATCATCGCCTTTATGCCAAATTCTCAAAATGTGAATTTTGGCTGGATAGTGTGAAATTTCTGGGACACACTATCTCTAGCAAAGGCATATCAGTTGATCCAACAAAAGTCCAAGAAGTTATGGATTGGAAGCCCCCAACTTCAGTCCATCAAATCCGTAGCTTCCTTGGATTGGCAGGGTATTATCGCCGATTTATTCCGGATTTCTCTAAGATAGCTAAGCCCATGACTGAGCTTCTTAAGAAAGGAGTTAAATATCAGTGGAGTGATAAGTGTGATGAGGCATTCCATACCTTAAGGAAGCTTCTAACAACTGCTCCCGTACTAGCTCAGCCGGATAATACCCAACCTTTTGATGTTTATTGTGATGCTTCCGGGACTGGTCTCGGTTGTGTTCTGATGCAAAACAACCGAGTCATTGCTTATGCATCCCGAGCACTTCGGAATCATGAGCAAAATTATCCAACCCATGACCTGGAATTAGCAGCCGTTGTCCATGCTCTTAAGATTTGGAGGCACCATCTCATGGGTGCTAAGTGTAACATTTACACTGATCATAAGAGCCTCAAATACATCTTTACCCAAGCAGATTTGAATATGAGGCAAAGGCGATGGCTAGAATTGATTAAAGACTATGACCTTGAGGTATACTACCACCCTGGAAAAGCTAATGTGGTTGCGGATGCACTTAGCCGCAAAACACATTGCCACTGTGCATCCATAACTGCTATTAATGATACTCTCTGCAATCAGATGAAGAAACTTAATCTAGAGACCGTTCCTCAAGGCAGCCTAAATCTTTTAGCCTTGGAAAATACCCTTCGGGATAAAATTATCATGTCACAACTACATAATAAGGGTATCAAAATCATCAAATCAGAACTATCCCAAGGAAAAGCTAAATACAAGTGTTTTCATATTGACCCTCAGGGAGTCTTATGGTTCAACAAACGCCTTGTTGTACCAAAAGATCATCAGCTTCGCAGGCAAATTCTTGATGAAGCTCATTTGTCCAAATTCTCTATTCATCCCGGTAGCACCAAAATGTATCAAGACCTACGACAACATTTTTGGTGGACTAGGATGAGAAGGGAAATTGCTAAATATGTATCTGAGTGTGATACATGTCAAAGGGTCAAGGCTAGTCACCTTAAAACTTCGGGTGCACTCCAACCATTACCCATTCCATCGTGGAAATGGGAAGACATTAGTATGGATTTCATTGTTGGTCTTCCCAATACTTCCCAAAAGCATGATTCCATATGGGTAATTATTGATAGACTCACAAAAGTGGCTCACTTTATTCCCGTGCATACTACTTATTCCGCTAAAAAGTATGCTGAAGTCTATCTTGATCAAATTGTTCGACTGCATGGTATTCCTAAGACCATCATCTCTGATCGTGGGGCACCATTTGTTGCACGTTTCTGGGAGCAATTACAATCCGCTCTCGGCACCAAACTGATTCGAAGCTCTGCATATCATCCTCAAATGGATGGACAAACTGAACGAGTTAATCAAATCCTTGAAGATATGCTTCGAGCTTGTATCATTCACTATGGGACAAGTTGGGACAAATATCTTGCCTTGGCCGAATTTTCTTACAACAATAGTTACCAGTCCAGTCTCCAAATGTCACCTTTTGAAGCTTTATACGGTCGCAAATGTCGAACCCCTTTAAGTTGGTCTGAGACTGGTGAACGCAAGATTTTTGGACCAGATTTGGTTATGGAAGCCGAGGACAGGGTCAGAATTATTCAAACTAATCTTAAAACAGCTCAGTCTAGACAAAAGAGTTATGCGGATCGGAGAAGGAAACCCTTGCAGTTCCAAATAGGAGATTTTGTATATCTCCGAGTATCCCCCACTAAGGGCGTTCAACGTTTTGGAATAAAAGGAAAACTAGCACCCCGTTATATCGGACCTTTCAAAATTCTTGAAATTTGTGGCCCCGTGGCTTACAAACTCCTCCTTCCACCTCAAATGAGTGCTATTCACGATATCTTCCATGTCTCTCAGCTTAAAAAGTGTATTAAGGTACCCTCGGAGATCATTGAAATCCCAGCCATCGAGATCGAACCCGATCTATCCTATGTTGAACAACCTATTAAAATCTTGGATACCAAGGAAAGAGTCACCAGAAGGAGGACAGTTAAAATGTATAAGATCCTATGGGATCATCACACAGAAGAGGAAGCAACTTGGGAAACGGAATCTTATCTTCAACAGAATTTCCCGACTTTCCTTTCAACTAGTTCCCAAATCTGATCATTCCATCATCTTCTGCTTCCGAATCTCGGGACGAGATTCTTTTTAGGGGGGAAGGCTGTGACATCCAGGTAATAAGATTCATACAAACCAAACCCTGGATGTAATAGACATAGATGTTAAGGGTGTATTTAAAAATTTTCCTGCATTACAAGTCCTTTTGTGCAAGGTGTGTGCTTGGGATTGGTCATAAGGTAAAATAAGCTCCTAAGTAAAAGCAAGGGCCTGTGTGTAAAAATGCAGGATTACAGGGTCTTTTGTGCAAAAAGTAAGGGGTAAAAGTAATTTTATGCTTACTAAAGGACCTATCTGTAAAAAAAAAATTGTCATCATGATATCCTAAGAATAATGTAAAAATGTCAAAAATTTGATTAAAACTTGATTTGGTAAGGACAGGGGTAAATTCATTTTACCTTGATTCAAAATTCATTTTGTAATAGGGCAAACTTTGAGTTTTTGAATTTGAGTCTTAAAACAAAAGTGTAGAGCTTGAAAAACCCTACAATTTTCATGTTGGACTTTTTCTCAGAAAACCCCTAGATTAGTGGGAAAAAGTACTTTTCTGCAGGGTCCCTGTAACTTTCACAAATTGCAAACTAGTCCCTGGATCTTTTCCCCTTTCTTCTTCCTCTGCACCCCTTCTGCTCCTCTGCTCCTGCCCAGACGCCGGCGACAGTGCGCCTCTCCTGGCCGCCGTCTTGCAGTCGCCGCCGTCCACCTCATGCTACCCCTCTCCACGTGTCAGTTTCCTCCTTGCCCACCGCAGCAGCCCCTGCTCCGGTGTCCCCCTGCGTAGGCGCCACGACATCCTCGGGTGCATGCCGGCCGCCCTCTCGCCGTCGCAATCCAGAGCTCGGCTGCAATCCATTCTTTTCCCTAGTGTCTCCCTCTCTTCTGTGAGCTAGCGATGCTACAACCAAACCACATTCCCTCCCCTTTCTCCAGTTAGCTTGCCCTGTGCTCTTCTCCACGGTCACCAGAACCCGAGCTCGCCACCGTGCATTCCCCACCAAAATCCGAAGCACTCACTTCGTCCCAATCCAATTCCTTGCACCGGTAGCTCCTCCACCCTCTCCTCTTGCTCCTCAGCTCGAGCCCCATCAACCCCGACCGCCCCTTGGCCGGAATCTTGCTCATCCCGAGCCGCCGCCCGCCGGAGCTGTTTGAGCTCGGTCCTCCCGTCGACAGCCCCTTCCACTCGGCCTCTCGCTCCACCAGGTAGACAAACCACTCCCCAATGGTTCACTGGTGCTCATGCGCCCCTTCTTGGCCCGTGTTCGCCGTCCCATCGCCGGGAACGGCGATGCGCCGCCACGGCCGCCGCCCCCATCCGTCGGTCGCCCTGTTCATCTACTACCAATCCTGTGTTTCCTTGTGCTATACTCTTCCGAGGTCGTGTAGATGGTGATAGACCCCTCCCCCTTGGCCGGAGTCCTCGCCGCCGGCGGGAACGCCATCGTGCCCGACGCGCCGGCCGTCGCGAGGTCAGGCAAGGGCCTTTTTGCTAATAATTCTTTTGTTCCAAGGGTTCCAATGTAAAAATACCGAGACCCCCCCCCTAAGTGCCTGTTATTTCATGTGAGATGCATATGCTGTCTTGTAAAATACATAACAAATCACAGGAAATTCCAAAATTAGCAAAACTTGTTTTGTTGGAAACTAGATTAAGAACTCTATAACTTTTGTTAAAAGGATTTGATATGAAACCAAATATTTTTGAATCTAATTTAAATTTGAAACAAGGAAATGTAATGTCTTTAATTCTTGCATATTGTGTTGATTGTTTGCAATTATGATATGTAATTTTTATACATGATATCCAAAATGATGCAAAACATTCAAAACCAAGTTTATACTACAATTTAAATCCTTTTAAATTATCTTAAATTAATATTAGCTAAACATATCTTTTCAAACTTTAAGTAATTAGATCCTTTAGTTATAAATTAAGAGGTAATCTATTTCTTTTTAAGTGTTCCAAATTTTATAACCTTCTTTACTTAAAAAGTTTAAATTCAAATTTAAATTTAACTTTAATATATGCTTTGATGCTTATCTTAAATTAATTCAATAATGTGGTTAAATTAAGCATCAATTATAAATTTAGGCTAACATTTTCTTTGTTTTGACCTTTCTCGAAATGTTAATCTTTGAAAGCATAATCTTTGATGTGACCCAAATAAAAGAATGCACATTTCTTAATAATATTTGCTTTGCATATCATGTAGAACCGATTACCCTCGCTGACGGTGACTACGAACTGATCGCGGATCAAGTCGAGGAAAGTCCTGAAAATCCCGGAGACACCGTCGAGAATCTAACTGAAGATCCGAACCAAAGTTCGGAGAACCTCAATCCTTCTACTCTCAACCCTGCTCAAGAAGGCAAGCCCCGGACATAAACCTTATTTTATTTACTCTACCATTTATATTATTATATATATTTCTGCATTAAGTTCTTAGGGATTGCTTGAAACCCTAGTTGCATTCTCCTAGGAACCAATGTATTGAATACTAGTACTTGAGTCCGGCTAGCTGCTCTGCTAATAGGGCCGGTAGAAGTCGAGTGATTTCCTGTCACTCGCGCGACATAGGGTTGTAATGCTTACATTTCTGTTAGCACTATAAGGATGACGGACGGGAGTTTTGTGAGGTATCATGATCGAGGTGATACCCCGTCTGTGTTGTTGAAATTCTGATAAGGTCGCAGCGTGTGGTGATCGGGATTAAGCGTTTGAAAGTACTAGCCACATGCCGCGAAATATGGTAAGCGGTAAGCCTAGTAGCCAATCGGCCCGAGTAGTGGACATACCTCCCACCACTTGTCTTGCTTCTTTTGGTTACTTATGTTCGACGTGTAGGCATACGTGTTGCTGGGCAACCAGGAGTACGGGTTTTGTAGTCGCGCTACAGACGTACGTCCTGCACTTTGGAAGTGCGTATGACCTGCAGTCGCTTGTGGTGGATCTGATCCATGAGTCGGAATGAAAGGCAAACGGTTGCTTCGGGACGACCCTGTGGTGTTCCAAGCGTGTGTGTTAGGTTTACCTTGCAAGGTTAAATTCGATTCGAATCGTCCGCTTCTCACGATGGTTGAGACTGCTTAATTCCTTTGTCACATTGAGTAATAAGAGCAATCATAGTATGAGATTCAAAAGAATTGAATGATCAAAGTTTATACCATGCTTGCTTAGATCTAGGTGCTCACATAGAATGAATATCCAACTAGAATCTTAAAAGCTAAAAGAGAAAGATAAGGATCCACTCTTAGATGCGTTTCCGCTGAAAGTTTATCCCAAAACCGTTACCAGATTTCATGAGTCTAGTTATATGGCTATGTATACCATCACCGGGTAAGCCTTGCTGAGTATTAGAATACTCAGCCTTGTTTTATAACTTTTGTCCAGGTAATGCTTCTGCTGATCAAGCCCTGCCTGTACCGTGGCCTTACCCTCTACCTGATGGTTGGTCCGTGGAGTGGGACCCGTCCCCGGCCAACCTGGACCCCTCCGAGTGATGTCATGCAAGGGCAAACATGACATCTATACTGGCGACGTGTATCACACCGTACTTTAATATCGCTGTTTGTTCTAAGACTTATGTCAGTTTGTAATAATTCCCCAGTTGGGAAGATTATGTTACTTTTAAACACTCATGTATTCTAACTGCCTGTGATGTAAAATATGATGGCCTTTGTATCTCTGGACTCGCCTTCGTGCGGGGTACCTTGTTTGATCCTGTGTATCGGTGGTTTATCGGGACGTTACCCGACAGGCCAAGGGATTATACCGTTTGAAGCACGTTGGAGTCCTCGGAAATGGACTCGCGTACTTGAGCCGGTATAATTCAGGTTGGTTCTGCCACAGTAGTGTTCACCGGAATGAAGTGAGCAACCTTCGTCAACCGGTCCACTACTACCCATATGGAATTGTACCCTTTCTGAGTACGAGGCAAGCCAATAATGAAGTCCATAGTGATTTCCTCCCATTTCCACTCTGGAATCTTCAACGGCTGCAATAACCCTGTTGGCCTCTGATGCTCTGCCTTGACACGCTGACAAGTGTCACAGATAGCCACGTACTCCGCAATGGAACGCTTCATTCCATACCACCAGAATCGTTCCTTCAGGTCATAATACATCTTTGTGCTGCCCGGATGAATGGAATATGCCGTATCGTGAGCCTCACTCAAGATCAGCTTCCTGAGGTCATTCACATCCGGCACACATATACGACCCTTGTACCACAAGGTACCCTGATCATCCTCTCTGAAATGAGGTGCTTTGCCAATCTTGATCAGGTCACGGATCTCCTACAGCTTCTCATCATCCTTCTGATGCTGCCTGATCTCCGCCTCTAGAGTGGATTCTGCCTCGAATGCTGCACCCGAGGTGTGATGCAGGAAACCCAGGCTCAACTGCTCAAACTCCTCACATAACTCCTGAGGCATCTGAAAAGCCACGGCCATGTTAACATAGCTCTTCCTACTCAGAGCATCTGCTACAACATTAGCCTTGCCCGGATGATAGTGAATCTCCAGGTCATAATCCTTGACCAACTCTAGCCATCTTCTCTGCCGCATATTCAGCTCACTGTGAGTGAAAATATACTTGAGGCTCTTGTGATCGGTGTAAATATCACACCTCTGCCCAAACAAGTAATGCCTCCATATCTTCAGAGCATGCACAACTGCGGCCAACTCCAGATCATGAGTGGGATAATTTAGCTCGTGCCGGCGCAACTGCCGCGAGGCATAAGCTATCACTCTACCCCCCTGCATCAGAACGCAACCAAGACCATCCCTCGAAGCATCACAATACACTGTGAACCTCTTGCTCGGGTCTGGCAGAGTAAGGACTGGCGCCGTAGTCAACCTTTTCTTCAGCTCCTCGAAGGCACTCTGACGCTCATCAGTCCAAGAGAAATCCACACCCTTCTCTAGCAAGGAAGTCAAAGGCTTCGCAATCTTGGAGAAGTTCTCAATGAACCTCCAATAATATCCAGCTAAGCCCAAAAAAGAGCGGACTTCCTTCACCGTCTGCGGTACAACCCAGTTAAGCACATCCTTCACCTTCCCGAGGTCCACAGCAATACCTCCCTTGGAGATAACATGACCGAGGAATGGAACCTCGTCAATCCAGAACTCACACTTGCTGAGCTTGGCATACAGCTTGTGCTCTCTGAGCCTCTGCAACACAAGCCTCAGATGATTTTCATGCTCTGCTTCTGACTTGGAATATATCAGGATATCGTCAATGAATATCACCACAAAGGTGTCCAGATAATCCATGAAAACCTTGTTCATCAGATGCATGAAGAAAGCCGGAGCGTTAGTCAAGCCAAAAGACATGACCGTATACTCGTATAGCCCATACTTGCAGGTGAATGCCGTCTTCGGGATATCCTCAAGACGAATCTTCAGCTGATGATAACCCGAACGCAGATCAATCTTTGAGAACACACAAGCGCCCTGAAGCTGATCGAAGAGATCCTCAATACGCGGCAATGGATGCATGTTCTTGATGGTGACTGCATTCAGATCCCGATAATCGACGCACATCCTCTTCGCGCCATCCTTCTTCTCTACAAGCAATACAGGAAAAGCCCAAGGAGAGAAACTGCGACGGATATAACCCTTAGCTAGCAACTCGTCGACAGTCTTCTTAACCTCCTCATGCTCGACAGGTGCCATACGATAGGGCCGCTTAGCAATAGGAGCTGTGCCAGGCAAGAGATCAATAGAAAACTCAATGTCGCGATCAGGCGGCATACCTGGCAAATCATTCGGAAAGACATCCGGGAATTCAGACACCACGCGAATACCATCCGTGGGTCCAGCCTCGATCTGATGAAGAAATCCAAAAGGCTCTGTGGCACCAACAGTAACCTCCTGACCATCCGGTGCTGACAGAAGAACCGTCCTCTGAGCACAATCTATCCGTACTCCCCACTTAGCAAGAGTCTCCATCCCGAGGATCACATCAATGCCCTTGGTGTCTAGCACCATCAGATTTGCACTGAAATCTACCCCCCTTATGGCCACACTGACTCTGGGACAGAAGACATGAGACCGCAATTGCCCTCCCGGTGAAGATACTAACATGCATCTCTTTAATGTGCTAGTGTGAATACCATGATGCTCAACAAAAGACTGGGTGATGAAGGAATGCGTAGCACCAGTATCAAAAAGAACTGTAGCAGGATGGGCATTAACCATGAACGTACCAATGACCATGTTGGGAGCCTCAGCCGCTGACTCGGCCGTTACGTGGTTCACCCTGCCCTGAGCTAGGGCCTTGGGCGGTGCTGCACGCCCCTGCTGTCCTGCCTGCGCCTTCCGAGGGCAGACGTTGGCGTAGTGCCCCGGCTTGCTGTAGTGGAAGCACACTCGCGGAAATGCAGCGGCCTGCTGCCCGGCAGGAGGGGTAGGCACTCCCTGCCTCGGAGCTGGTGGAGCCGGAGGCGCTGGAAGCCTCTGACCCTGTCCTGCCTGCTGCGGGGGATGAGGAGGAAGCTGCAACCGCTGCTGGTACTGCTGGGGCGGCCTCTGCTGCTGCTGCTGCAGATGCTGATAGCGGGGACGAGTGTTGCTGCCCGAAGAGGATGGAGCCATCTTCCTCTTCTTATCCTCAATCTCCCGGCGCTTACGCTCGGTGTTGAGGGCAGCATCAACCAGCTGGTTGAAGTTGTCGAAGCGGTGGTTCAGCAGCGCATACTGGATGTGATCATCCAGTCCCTCCTTGAAGTACTCCTGCTTGTCGCTATCACAAGCGACGTCAGCAGGGGCGTAGCGGGCAAGCTGAAGGAAACGGTCACGGTACTCCATCACCGTCATCGATCCTTGAAATAACGAACACAGATAACAAGGGTAGAAATCGCTCAATATGTCAAGCTTACGAAAGAGGTCAAGGATAGGTCGAAGCTCAAAAGAAATTGCCGGGAATCCTATTTAATTTTACTTGCTTAAGGGCACGGAACTCCTTCTGCTTCATCTTCATTATGCCCTCAGGAATGTGATGGTTCCTGAAGCGCTCACGGAACTGGACCCAGGTGAGAGCATCACGGTCCTGAGCCGGGTAGGACTCCCACCAGTCGAGAGCGGAGCCTCGCAGCTGCCCTGCTGCGTAAAGGACTCGCTCACGGTCGTCGCACTGCGCAACAACCAACTGGCGCTCCACCGAACGAAGCCAGTCGTCTGCCTGGAGTGGGTCCGTGGTGTGAGAGAAGGTCGGAGGATGACCTCTCAGGAAATCCGCACGCCGATCACGGGGCTGAGGTGGCGGTGGAGGTGGGGGCTGGGCGTGGATATGCTGTAGAGCCTGAACAGTATTGTTCAGGGTAGCCATCATCTGCATCTGGAGCTGGAAGAACTGCTCCGGGGTCAGTGGTGGCGGCATCGGCAGCGGCTGACCAGTACTCTGGTTGTTCTGCTCCTGTTGGTCAGAACCGGAACCGGTGCGCCTGGTGTTCACCATCTGATTGCGACAAACGAAATTTATGAGAAAGAAATATTGAGCAGTTGCAGAAATGAAACTCCGGAAGGATATGGCAGAGAGGAAGGAATACAGGTTTTACCCCCAATGTTCTAACTCAATTTTATTATTTTGTCCGAGTTGGGTTAGGGTCGATTTGCATGAACAGGTTTAACTACTAGACTATGCAATCAACCAAAAATCCAAATCAAACATTTGCACAATAACAAGCATTCAATATTCACAACTTAGTCGAGTTTATCACACTACTCGACCAACACCCTCGTTCTAGCATACTTTCATCGGGACAACCTAAACTTTTAGCTTATAAGATTAGGCGACTCAGGCCAACGTCTACGGAAAGCTCAAGCTATCTCTCAGAAAAGGCAGGGAAGATAGCAAATCAAGGACTTAAGACTCAAGGAATAGAGACAGAAAATGATGTTTGAAGATTTGCGGAAGCAAGGCAAAGGAGGAGAAGTCCTAAACTCGACCAATCCTACCTAGGCTTCATCCTACAGTCGATATGGCTCTGATACCAATCTGTCACACCCGATTTATAAAGAACATAAATCGAGAAATCATATATGCGCCAGAATCAAGTCACGCATATATACAACAGATTATCAAGATATCACAACACATGTCATGAACAAAAGTGTATAAATTATAAAAGGAATGTCTTTATTACAACTGAATCAAGAATCAGTTCAAGGAATGCGGAAGCGTAAAATAAATACATGAAGAGTGGGGCACCACAGGGACGTCAACTGGGAGACAAACGCCTAGAAGTCGTCGAAGCCGCTGACGTAATCCTCCACGTTGCCGGGCACTGAGCAGCAGTCGAAGATATCCGAAATAGAACAGAAGAGTAGAGAGGCAAGTGTGAGTACAAACTAGTACTCAACAAGTATAACACAAACTATGAGGCTCTAAGGTTAGCTAACTCAACCTCATTAGCTTTTAGTCTTGGCAAATTTTATTGAAACTATTTACTATAAGTGGATGAATTACCATGAACCCAAATTGCATAAGAAATTAATCAATGTTAATTAAGAACTACTGAGAACCATCCAAACCAAAACCACCCGGGGAATCTCCCTAACCAAAGGTTGATAACCCCACTAATCAGACGGAGGATCTGGGCCGCTCATGACTGTGAGCACAGCTGATATATCAGTTTTACACTCTCGAGAGGTTGCACAACTTTACCCACAAGTCGTGAGCTACGCTAGTGGTTCATCACACTTCCTTAGGTGAGATGGCTAGCAAGCACACTACGAGATCGTTACAAAGGATCACATTGGTACGGTGTAACCGCTATGGATTCTGGATCAGCAACGATGGGCCCACCTCCGGGGGTACAAGACACACAGCACAGACCAAGCCGGAGGAGCAGGGACCATTGAAGCTTACCACCCCTCTTGCCCACGCAGGTAAGTTACTCCCGAACCAACACGACCTAATTAGTAAGTCAAGACCGTCCCATTCCAGTCTTGTGGTTGCGCGGTTGTCCCAGGTTGTCGCTCTATGAACCGGTCCTTATGGAGAGTGGCCAATCAAGCACTAAGCACCGTGCTGGCCCCCTAAACCATGTTTCTAACAAAAACATCTTTTAAGGACGCACGAACCACTCAAGCACACAGCACAGAGGGTCGGCTCCAGAATTAAGTTGCATAAGATCATTAATAAAATTAATTAAAAAGGACCCAGATATGTTATAGCGCAGCAACCTAGCACAACTAACCAAAATGCAACCCAAAGGATATATATAAAGGTTAAATAAGTGGCTAGGAAAGTCCTTATAGGCATACAGTATTAAAATGCAGTATAAAATTGTATTTAAAAGTGATAGGAGGTTCATGTTATACTTGCCTTCCTCGTACTCCCCCAGCTGCTGCTCGAACTGCTCCGAAGATGGCTCCTCCTAGTACTGCTCCAAAGGCTCGACGTCTACTCACGATCATCACGCATGGTCCACACATACACATATACACAATAAAAGCATCTATAAGAAAAAAGTACACCAAAACAATAGAACAGCATGCAAAACTAGACTAGAAGTATTCTACGCATTACAACAATCGCGTGGATATAAAGAGCGCTTAAAACGGAGCTAAAACGCAAAATCTAGGGCTAAAACAAGGTCCAGGGGCTTTTCTATAAAAAAAAGGAACTCCAGGGGGTTTTATGCAAAAACTGAGGGCTAAAACCTAATTAAAGGGTAAACACAGGGGCTAGACTGCAAAAACTACAGAGCTAGGGCTGATAAACAATTTCCAGGAAGCTCAGGGGGTTAAAAGGGAGGAAAAGGACCTATTTGTAAATATTTACAGGGTACAGAAAGGATGGCGGGTTGATACATCAAAAGAACAGGGGCTCTTTAGCAAAACGGCTGGCCGAAGGGGTATGCTTTAATCTTGGCCGTTGGATCTAAAGCAGGCGGCTGAGATCTAACAACGATCGGGATCTAATCCGATCCGTCGGTTTGAAATCGTGCGGCGCGGGTCAGATACCGGTCTGGATCTTATCCAGACCGTTATCCTCGGATCGAACGGCTGAGAGTACTCCGGCGGCTCCGGCGGCGGCGGGACTACGGGCGCGGTGGAGAGCTTGCCGGCGCCCCGCGATGGAGCGATTCCGCGGGCGACGGACGATGAGATCCGGTCGGGGAGAGACAGGAGGACACAGGGAAATGATTTGAGGGGTTCGGGGGCGGCAATGCTGGCCGTAGCGGCCGAGCGACGGCGGCGAGCAGCTCGGGGATGCCGGCGAGCGCGCGCGGCCGCGGAGAGGCGAGACCGAGGGAAAAGGGAGGCGGGAGAGGGTCCTTACCCCACCGGGGCAAACCCACGGTGCTTGGGCGACGGCGGAAGGCGGCGAGGAGCCGGCGCGGCGGCGACACGAGGCTTGCGGCGACGGCGGTGCTCGGGGCTAGGGTTTGCGCGAACGGGGCACGATGGCGGCTTAGGGGAAACCCTAGAGAGGCGGCGGGGCTTTATAGGGCGGCCACGCGGCGTCCTGGCGAGCGGGCCCGAGGCGGAGGCGGACACGGTGGTGCGGTCGAGCTCGGACTCGAGGAAAGGGATGCCCCTGACGGGTGGGGTCGCCCTATCAGCGGCCGCGAGGGAGAGAGCGGAGAGGTAAGGGCCGCGCGGTGGGCTGGGCCGAGCGAGCGGCAGCGAGCGGCCCAGGGGAAGCTGGCGCGCGTGCGGGTTGGGCTGAGGGAGTCGCGGAGGCCCACGCGGGGGAGGGAAAGAGGGATCGGAGGAGCTGGGCCTCGGGCGGCTTTGGGCCGTGGGAAGGAAGAGAGGGAGAGAGGGCCCGCGGGGAAGGAGAGAAGGGGAGGGATGCTGGGCTGGGCTGACCGGCTGCTGGGTTGGGCTGCCTTCTTTTATTCTTTTTCCTTTTCTTCTTTTTTTCTAACTCACTAATTCAAACAATTCTAATTGAATTCAAATACAATTTGAATTCAAACCTATACACTCAACACAAATAAAACAATGCTGTAGCATGAATGCACAAACAAGTTGTTCCTAAATTAAATTTTATTTTCTTGTGTTATAAAATTGCTTTAAATGCCACAAAATTGAAGAAAAACCTCGGAAATTTTATTTGAGCCAAAATAAATTGATCAAAAATTAGGGAAAATTACATTAGGGTGTTACAACAACAATATGATAAAGGAGTCAAAATTATCAAGCAACAATTAGCCCAAGGAGAAGAAAAGTATAAATGTTTCCAAGAGGATCCTAAGGGAGTTCTGCGGTTTAATGGACGCATGGTTGTACCCAAAAACCATCAGCTTCGCAAGCAAATAATGGATGAAGCACATCTATCCAAATTTGCTATGCACCCTGGCAGTACGAAGATGTACCAAGACTTGAAATAGAATTTCTGGTGGACTCGTATGAGAAGAAAAATAGCAAAGTACGTCTCTGAGTGCGATGTTTGCCAGAGAGCTAAGCCCAGTCACTTAAGGACTTCTGGTACGCTACAGCCTTTACCTATTCCATCTTGGAAATGGGAAGATATCAGTATGGATTTTATCATAGGTTTACCCAATACTTCCTAGAGGCATGATTCTATTTGGGTGATTGTGCATAGATTAACTAAGACCGCTCATTTTCTTCCAGTACATACTACTTACAATGCTAAGAAGTATGCTGCAAAATATCTAGATCAGATTGTGCGTCTCCATGGGATACCTAAAATGATCATCTCTGATCGTGGAGCACAGTTTGTTGCTCGTTTCTGGGAGCAATTTCAACAAACTCTTGGAACCAAGTTAATCCGAAGCACCGCATATCATCCGTAGATAGATGGGCAAACAGAGAGGATAAACCAAATCCTAGAAGATATGCTTCGAGCCTGTGTGATTCAGTATGATAAGCATTGGGACAAATGCTTAGCTCTGGCAGAATTCTTATAATAACAGTTATTATTCAAGTATCAAAATGGCTCCTTTTGAAGCCTTATATGGTCATCAATGCAGAACTCCTTTAAATTGGTCTCAGACTGGTGAACGCGAAATGTTTGGACCCGATCTTGTCACCGAGGCAGAAGAAAAAGTAAAGATCATTTCGAACAACTTAAAAGTAGCTCAATCAAGACAAAAGAGCTACGCAGACAAAAGGAGGAAGCCCATACAGTTTGAACTCAGTGATTTTGTCTACCTGCGAGTGTCTCCTACTCGAGGTGTTCAACGATTTGGTATCAAGGGCAAACTCGCTCCTCGCTACGTTGGTCCTTTTGAAATCCTTGAAATTTGTGGACCCGTAGCCTATTGACTTCAACTTCCTCCTCAGCTAGCAGCTATTGATAATGTATTCCATGTATCTCAGCTGAAGAAATGTATCAGCGTTCCTACTGAAATTGTTGATATACAAAGTATCAACATCGAGCCCGATCTTTCCTATAAGGAGCATCCAATCAGAATCTTAGATACCAAGGAAAGAAGTACTAGAAGAGCAACAGTCAAAATATTAAAGATCCAATGGAATCATCATACAGAAGAAGAAGCTACCTGGGAAACCGAAGACTATCTTCAGAAGAACTTCCCAAACTTCCTCAAGAATTCTTAGGTATCTACCCTTCCTCCTCTGGCACATGTTCTGCTCTGCCCTCTGCTCCTCTGCAGCACCGCCGCCCGCCGTTCTCGGCCGTCCCTCGCCACCTCCTGCTGTGCTCCACCTCCACACGTTGATCCCCAGCCCGAGCGCCGCTCTAACTCCCCTCTTCTGGCCTCCCACGAGCTTGACACGCCCCTCTCCTCTCCTACCCGAGCTCCCGCCGCCGGTGTTTCCTCCTCTTCCCTCACCTAGTTTTAGCTACCGTGAGCTCCTCTGGTTCAAGCCCTTTCCATTCCGCTCGTTTTTCCCTTTGCCGTGCACACACAGAACCCCGAACACCACCGGCGCCTCCTCCCTCAACTCCGGCGCCCTCCTGCTCACCGTGGACAGCCCACCCCAGTCCATTCCACACCACTACAACCCCCTAGGAAGCTTCCCCTCACCTCACTTATGCTCCCAAGCCACCCTCCGTGGTCGGACCACCACCAGACCTACCTCGCCGTCGATCCCCTCTCCGCCGGTAAGCTCCTACCGCCGTCGAGCCCTTACGTCCGTGTCAGACCCGGGGCCACGGGACTGTGTACATAGCATAGTTTAAGAGATTAAGTCCATCTTATCTCTTATTTATCTCATTTATCTCTTATTTATTCCGTTTAAATAGGAGATAAGGCTAACCAATACAGGGGGAATCTACTCGAGATATGTTCTGGTACGATTCCTTAGCTGGTGTTGGTTAGTATCTTTGTAACCCTGACCTCTCGGAAATATAAGAGAGGATAGGGAACCCTCTCAAAAGACGATCTCTAGATCATTCTACACCAAAGGAATACAAACCACCATACAGGACGTAGGGTATTATGCACCTTGCGGCCCAAACCTGTCTAAATCTTGTGTTCCTTGCACCTTCGAGTTCCTGATCTCGGCGTCTCCTCACCCAAAAGTTACCACCTTGGGTATATCCCTCGGTGGGCAGCCGGTTAAACACCGACAGCTGGCGTGCCAGGTAGGGGAGCGCGTCGAAGATCCACCGGCGAGCTCGATGGCATCTTTCAAATTCACCAGGTCAGTTCCCTCCCAGGGCACGACATTCGTTTTTGGCTCGTGGGTCTGCATCGCAGATAGTGTGGGCGATTTTTGGCTATTCCTCGTCGACATGAAGCCAAAGACTTCCGCTGCGGATCTCCGCAATGACCTCGACAAGTTCGTCGACGGGCTCGACAACTTGCCGCTCCATGCTTCTGCAACAAAGATCGAGGCGGAGACTGCTCCAGGCTCGACTTCATCCAGTGTTGCGGCAACTTCCCTTGGGTTGGACTCGTTCCAATCTAAGAATTTGCGTTACCGATGTCAACTCGGTTCATGCAACATGGCCACCGATCTTCAGGAGGCCAACATCTCTGGGTCTCTCTACGCGCTAGAGAAGGACCTAGATTCTCTACTCCAGGCTAGAAGGCCTGAAGCCACCGCATGTCGGGAGGCTTCGGGTTGTTTTGGCGCCAGTGATCTGATGATCACCTCCGTGCCGGATAGACGCATTGTGCATTGGAGGGGGATGGCGCTCTCTGATCTACTCGAGGCTGAGGGTCGACTTATGGCCCACCTCGAGCCTTTGCCCTTCCAGGAGGGCAGGCCGTTGGCTACCGTGGTGGAGGAGTCGACAGAACTAGTCGACACGGGCTCTGATGAGCTCGCCTCCCGCCAGGTGCTAATGGCAGAAGAAGGCGAGGATGATGGGGGTCTTCCCCTCGTCGACTTTGATGAGGTCTCCGAAGATGAGATCACAGCCAACGGCGGCGACGAGAACGAGGCTGATCGTGAGGCACGGAGGGCCAGGAACAGTGCCCGTATGATCCGGCGGAGGAGGGCCAACGAGCGTAGGCGATCTATGCATCGCGAGCTTGACCCTGAGTTAGCTGCCGTAAGCGAACGGGGTTTAGGACTCCGGTGGCCAACATCGCTAGGGTGACGGCCATCCTCGAGCGCAGTCATGATCGGGATATGCGTCAAGCACTCCTTTACGCATAGAGGGCCTGGATCCAGCTGGATCAGCACAAACCAGTGTCCACCATCAGGGAGGAGCACGTGGGTGAGAGTCGGAGCCAGGCTCACAGCCGAACGGTTGGTGGCCGCCCTCGACACCAGCCTAGCAACGACAATGCTCGCGGGAGCCAGGCCCCTGGCGGGAGGCAGCAGCCACCGCAAGGGGTAACCCACGACAGGCCAATCATCGACTTCCTCCAGAAGACTTGCGCCAGCACATTAATGAAGGCCGCGACGCGCGGACCGTGATCTCTTCCAGGCGCAAGGCCCACGAAGAAGTCGAAATTGAAGGTACTGACTGTAGCAACCGATTCCCTGCTTTCTCTGCACGTTTCAGTAGCTACAAGTATCCAGAGGGCTTCAAACCAATTGGCATCACCAAGTACCACGGCAAGCAGGCTCCTCAGCAGTGGCTTCGTTGCTACTCCACGGCCATCGAGGTCACAGGGGGTTCGAACATCACCAAAGTCATCTACTTCCCGATGGCTTTGGACCCTACGCTGCTCACGTGGCTGGAGAGCCTCGGCAGCAACTCCATCGACTCTTGGGAGCAACTCAAGAAGGTCTTCATCGACAACTTCCAGGGAGCGATTGCTCATGCAGGTATTCAGCACGATCTTGCCCAGTGTAAACAGGAACGGAACGAGCTCTTGCGATCCTACACATGTTGTTTCTTCGACGTCCGCACCACCATCGCGAACATCTCAGAGGACGACATCATCGACTGCTTCTACAACGGCATCACCGACCCAGGCATCTACAGGGATTTCGGGCGGAACAGGCTGAAGACTGTTGCGGGCCTTTGTGATATGATGCACGATTGGTCTGAACAGGAGGAGAAGATGTGGGAGCGGTTCCCGCGGCGTCAAGATAGCAACCTAAGGCGCCCAAATGACAACCACAACGACAAAAGCCAGCGGGACTTTTCGGGTCCACCCTGGAAATGAAAGCCAGATGATATCGTCGCTGCTTTAGATCGTCCTTCGCGGGGCAAGAAGTTGACAACGCAGGAGAAGTTCGAGAAGCTCCTACAGAAAAAATGCCCATGGCACCCAGGTGCCAACCATGCCGCCATCGACTGTTATCACCTTCGGAGGACGTTCAGCAACTCCGGTGGTGGTAAGAAGATCAAGAAGCCTGCGGACAAAGAACCCGAGGATGATGACCACGACGACCAAGGGCGCAACCCGAAGTTCCAGGATGCTTCGAAGGTCGTCAACGTCATCTTCAGGGGAGACGAGGATTTTAGCTCCAGGCGGGACTAGAAGCTGCTTCTCCTGGAGATCATGTCCGTCGAGCCGGCGATACCACAACCGCTCCGTTGGTCGGAGGTCCCCATCTCGTTCTCCCACGACGACCAATGGATGAGCTTTTCGGAGCCTGGTAAGTTCCCCTTGGTCCTGGATCCTATGGTAGCGGAGGTCAAGCTCACCAAGGTCCTCATCGATGGTGGGAGCAGGCTCAACCTCATCTTCGTCAGCACTCTGAAGAAAATGGGCCTGGATTTCAAGGACATGCTGGTTCCCAGCAAGTCCCCTTTCTACGGCATCGTCCCAGGTAACGCGGCACACCCACTTGGTACGGTAGTCCTCCCAGTCACCTTCGATACGAGGGAGAACTATCGCACTGAGTTCATCAAATTTGAAGTGGCTAACTTCGAATCTTCTTACCATGCAATATTGGGTCATCCGGCACTCACCAAGTTTATGGCAGTGCCGCATTACGTTTATCTGCTTCTCAAGATGCCAGGACTCAGTGGAGTGCTCACTCTCCGTGGCGATTTGAAGAAGTCATATGACTGCAATCAGGAGGCGATCCAGTATGCTTTGACTACTCGTGTACCAGATGCTTCTGGAGAAGTACTCGCGGCCGCGCAGCAACACTCCCAGTCTGGGCTGGAGATCCCTTCCAAGAAGGCCAGCAAGTCGAGCATACAGTCGACTGATGACGTGGCCCTCAAGACGATCCAGCTCCAGGAGGGAGATTCATCTAAGACCGCTGTTATTGGCGCGGGCTTGGGTGAGAAATAGGAATTCGCGCTCGTCAACTTTCTTCGGGCTAACCGATACATATTCGCATGGAAACCAGCGGATATGCCAGGGGTGCCCAGGGAGTTGATCGAGCATGCTCTGAATGTACACCCAAAGGCTATACCTAAGAAGCAGCGCCTGCGAAGGTTTGCCTACGATAAGCGTGAGGCCATCAAACGGGAGATAGCTAAACTTCTCGCGGCTGGATTTATTAAAGAAGTAATCCATCCGGAGTGGATAGCTAATCCCGTTCTTGTAAAGAAAAAGAACAATTAATGGAGAATGTGTGTTGACTACTCTGATCTCAAAAAGCACTGCCCAAAGGATCATTTTGGGCTGCCGCGCATTGACCAAGTTGTCGATTCAACGGCTGGTTGTGTCCTTCTTTGTTTTCTTGATTGTTACTCAGGTTATCATCAGATTGCACTCAAGGCGGAGGACCAAATCAAGACCGCATTCATCACCCCGTACGGGACATATGCCTACAAAACCATGTCCTTCGGGTTGAAGAATGCAGGAGCGACCTATCAGCGTGCGATCCAGATGTGCTTTGCGGATCAGCTGCACCAGAATGTTGAAGCCTATGTGGATGACGTGGTCATCAAGACCAGGGAGTCCAGCGACTTGACTGCAGATTTGGAGGAAACATTTAGCAGTCTGCGCAGATTTCGGTGGAAACTCAATCCTACCAAGTGCGTTTTTGGAGTACCTTCAGGGAAATTGCTCGGGTTCATTGTTAGCAACTGGGGCATTGATGCCAACCCTGTAAAGATCACAGCCATCACTGACATGGGGGCTCCGGCCACAATCAAGGATGTGCAGAAGTTAACAGGATGTATGGCGGCTCTGAATAGGTTCATCTCCCGACTCAGGGAGAGAGGACTATCCTTTTTCAAGCTCCTGAAACGCCAAGATAAGTTCCAATGGACGGAGGAGGCCGAGCGGGCCCTGCAGGATCTAAAACATCACCTTCAGTCACCTCCGATCCTTACAGCACCATTGCCAGGGGAGGATCTACTACTCTACATCGCGGCAATAACTCATGTTGTCAGCAGTGCCATCGTAGTCGAGCGAGGCGAGGAAGGCCATGCGTTTGGAGTGCAGAGGCCTGTCTACTTCGTCAGCGAGGTCCTCTCCGAATCCAAGGTACAGTATCCAGCTGTTCAAAAGCTTTTATATGCAATCTTAATCACATCAAGAAAGCTACGCCATTACTTCGACGAGTACAAGATCACTGTGATTACAGATTTCCCGTTGGCGGATATTCTTCATAATCAAGATGCCACGGGGCATATATCCAAGTGAGCAGTGGAACTAGGGGCTTTGTCAATCGACTTCAAGCCACGCACTGCAATCAAGTCACAAGCTCTAGTCGATTTCATGGCTGAATGGAGGGAGAATCAAGTTCTAACTCCAGTCGACAAGCCAGAGCACTGGACCATGTACTTTGATGGGTCCCTCAATGAAGCGTCCCCCATCAGGGAAGACTTAAAAGTGTTGATTTATCAGTCCCAGGAGGCTGATAACACTTTTATTACATCAGATGGTACATCACCGTACAACTCTACGCGGTAATGGGCAGTGAAGCGCCACTATCGCGAGGATTACAACCAGAACCCACACAACTACACTAGCTACGAACAAAGGGTCATCAGAGTCTTGCGCCATGCGGAATCCAACGGTGGCCTCAACCACAGGCAAGTCTGAGTGCAGGACGAAACCCTACTCGTTGTCTTCGGGGATGTAGTCTGGGTCTTCCACTGTAAAAGTAAGAGAGGGGTGAGTACAAACGTACTCAGCAAGTCCAATCACACCCACGGAGGGGGTATAACAGTAATCATATGCACAGGACAATCCAAGGATAGGTTATGGTTCATTTGTGAAAAACTCAACTGTATGCAAGGGTTCGTTTAAAAACGATTTCCAAAACGAGTTTTCTAATACCAAGGAGCACACGATTTTGATCCACACAAGATCCAAGTTTTAAACTGCTACCGGACTCCCCGTCCGCCATAGCACACGGCACAACTGCCGGACACTTTCCAAACAACTCACGCCAGCCCATTCATTCCCAGAGAGAATCACTAGTTATGTGACCACACCATAACTTGCCCAATACCGTGGGCACGGCTATTCGAATAGGTTTTAACTCTGCAGAGGTGTGCAACTTTACCCACAGGTGGGGTACCACAGCACGAACACCTTAGTGCCGGTGCAGATCCCATCAAAGCCATTACCCACCTTAGCTAGACCTGACTAGCCATCACGGGATCCATCAAGGGGTCATTCGACCTATCTCCGAGGTTTAACCGGGGCATAAGTCACACAGAGCTTATCCCGTCTCCTTGATCACCCGTTGCTCTCAGCTCTCCTGATGGCTATCAAGCTAACTAGTGGGATTTATGCTAAGCCGTTGCCCATACAACGGTCAAGTGGCTCGCACGACAAAAAGCTAGGTGAGATGTCACATCAACTCGGTCCTTAGGGGTGACAGGATGGATATCTCCCTTCCTCGCTCAACCACACAGGTACGAGCACACCAACGGCAATTCACACAGAAATGCCATCCATCCCGTCTAACTCGTCTTTCAAAACCACATTGTATCCCTTCCCACACACACACATTTTCTTTATAAAATCAGGTGGTCAAGGTAGGGTTATCTCAAACAAGGGTGGCTATCCTACCATGTTTTCAGCACGCAAAACCATGCAATTTTATAAAACAGGCCACTGGGTTGTGTTTATAAAAACTAGGACAGAAACATGCATCAAAGGGCGGAATTGAACTTGCCATCGTCAAAATCTTGCGAGAAGTCCTGGTCGAAGCACTGTCCCTCGGGTTCGGGGTCGCAGTACTGATCCTCGTTTGCTTGGTCATGCTCGGGTCCTTCCTCGTTCACTCCGTGTCCTACGACGCAATCAAACAGGCACACAATCAAGCACAAGAAGTAAAAGCTTTTATCGTCGAGCTTGAACCGGAAATAATTTAGTTACGGAGGTCGGGGCAATATCTCTAGGTGGTTTCTTAATGGCATGGCTAGAACTATACTAGAAAGGGCGTGGTAAAGTTTCAGGTCGATCGGAGGTCGTTTCGCACATAAAATGACGCGCTAAAGGTGGTTTCAGGGCTCAAACGGGGGTCCAGGGGCTTATTCGTAACTATCAGAAAAGAGTAGGGATCTATTTGCGAATCTTAGAAATATTCTAGGCATGCTAAAAGGTTGTCAAGTATATCTAGATGTATGCATTGGAGGGTTTAAATTGAAATACAAAACAGGCGAGGTTTCTTTTGTAAAAAGGGAATGGATAAGGGTACTCTTAGAGAGAGGGGGGTTTTCTTGGAGAAAACAGGAAAGCGCAGGGGGTTACGGGCAAAATGCCCTTTTCTTCCTCCTTCCTCCCGCATAGAGCAGAGGAGGGGAGGTGGGGCGCCGGCGCCCGGCCAATCCGGCGGCCTAGGGCCCGGGCGGCTCGGGGTGGAGGAGGGAAAGAGGGAGGGGGGCGCGGGGAACCGGTTCCCGGCCTCACCTCGGCTTGGGGCGCGGTGAGGGAGTGGGCCCACGGTGGGGGCGGGCGGCGGCCGGGTGCACAGCGGGGGCGGCGTTAGGGCGGTGGATGCGAGGGGCCGGTCGTGGGGCGGCGGTCGTGGGGTGCCGGGGGTGCTCCTCGGCCCCTTTTATAGGCGGCCGGGGCAGCGGAGGGCGGTGGCCGGTGAGGGGGAGCCGGCGAGCAGCGCGGGGCGCCGTAATGGCGTTTGTCCGCGTGCTCTCGTCGTGGCGCGGCGTGCAGCGGGGCGCGGGCGCCGAGAGCACGTGGGGGGGGAAGCTGTGCGAGCACAGGGCGGCGCGCGCGGCAGGGGAGCAGCGACGGGTGGCGCTGCCGACGGCGGGCGGCGCGCCCGTGCGCGCGGGCGGCGCGGCACGGCGCGGGCCAGAGCGGGGGGCGTGGCGACGGGCGGCGCGGCGCTCGGCGTGGCGCACGGCCACGCGGGGCACGCAGGGGCGTGCGCGGCACGGCAGCGCGCGGCGGGCGGTCGTTCGGGAGCAGAGGAGCAGGGAGAAAGAAACAGGGAGGAAGGAAGAAGAAAAAGGAAAGGGAGGAAAGAAGAAGAAGGAAAAGAAAGAAAAGGGAAGGAAAGGAAAAAGAAAAAAAAGAAAGGGAATAGGGAGAAAAAGAGAAAGGAAAAAGAGGGAGGGAGGGGTGCCGGCGCCGGTCGCGGCGGTGACCGCGGCCGGTCGGCCATGCGCGGAGAAGCGCGTGGTGCGAGGAGAACAGCGAGGGGAAAAGGAAGATGCGCCGGCGCCAATCGCGGCCGTAGCCGCGGCCGGTCGGCCACGCGCGCGCGGGATTCGCGCGCCGCGTGAGATAGGACTTGCGCAGGCGCTGTTTGCGGAAGGCGGTCGCGCGCGGTTGCCGTGACACGGTGGCGAGGGTTAAGGCGGTGCGCGCGAGCGTTGTGCGGCACAGGGCGAGGAGGGGAGAAAACGTAATTGGCTTGCGTCGGCTGTCAAGATGGCGGGGAAAGGTAGAGGATTAGAGCTCGGGTTCGACGACGACTAAGTTGTTGATCGTAATGTTTTAACGCATGTTTTAAGTTGGTAAATTTTCAGGGCGTCACAAACCTACCCCACTTAAATGAATCTCGTCCTCGAGATTCGGCTGGCTCCTAAACAGATGGGGAAATTCCTTCTTTAGGGCCTCCTCGCGCTCCCAAGTTGCTTCCTCTACTCCATGTCTGCTCCATTGAACTCTGCATATCCGTACTTCGGAGTTTCTGGTCCTTCTAGTGACAGTGTCTAGAATCTTGACCGGCACTTCCTGATATCGCAAATCCGGTTGCAGGTCTATTGTTTCCACTGGCACATGTTCTCCCTCAGGCACTCTCAAACACCTTCTTAATTGCGAGACATGAAATACTGGGTGTATGTCCGACATTTCTTCTGGTAACTCCAATCGGTATGCTACTGCTCCGACCTTCTTCAGAACTCGATATGGCCCAATATATCGAGGGGCTAATTTTCCTTGTACCTGAAATCTCCGTGTCCCTCGAATGGGTGAGACTTTGAGATAAACGAACTCGCCTGGGTTAAAACTTATTTCTCGCCTTTTCTTGTCCGCGTAGTTCTTTTGCCGGGACTGAGCTGCTTTCAGTTTCTCGCGGATCTCCGCTACTTTTTCTTCTGCCTCTTTTATAAAGTCGGGTCCTTCTAGGGCACGTTCTCCTACTTCCGACCACATTAGGGGAGTTTTACACTTTCTACCATAGAGGGCTTCGAACGGGGACATGCCTAGGCTGGCTTGGTAACTGTTGTTATACGAGAATTCTGCATACGGCAAACTTTGTTCCCAATCTTTTCCGTAGGTTAGAACACATGCTCTCAGCATATCTTCCATAATCTGATTCACCCTTTCGGTTTGACCATCCGTCTGCGGGTGATATGCGGAGCTGAAATCTAATTTAGTGCCCATGGCTTTATGCAGGCTTTTCCAAAACCTAGATGTAAATTGGGTCCCTCTATCCGAGACAATCTTGCTAGGCACTCCGTGTAACTTTACTATGTTTTCTACATAAAGCTTTGCTAACTTTTCCCCACCGTAAGTGGTTCGTACGGGTATGAAATGTGCCGATTTAGTGAGTCGATCCACTATTACCCATATGGAATCGTGTCCTTTCTGTGTTCTGGGCAGTCCCACTACAAAGTCCATTCCTATTTCATCCCATTTCCAGACTGGGATGGGCAAGGGTTGCAATAGTCCTGCCGGCTTTTGGTGTTCGGCCTTGATCCTTTGGCAGGTATCACAATGTGCCACAAATCGCGCAATATCCGCTTTCATCCCATTCCACCAATACTTTTGCCTTATGTCCTTATACATCTTAGTGGATCCTGGGTGGATGGAGTAGGCCGAGTTATGGGCTTCGTCCATGATTATCTGCCGGAATTCTCCATTCTGGGGTACACAAATTCTATCCTCGTACCATAATGTTCCCTTATCGTCCACTCTGAAACCCGGCGCTTTGTTTTCTCCAGTTTGCTTGCAGATCTTTACTAACTCCTGATCCGAGCTTTGAGCCTCTCTAATTCTATCCTCTAGGGTTGATTGGACGCTTAACACATGGCTGGAACCTCGAGGGACAATGTGCACATTTAATCGTGCCATTTCCTCGCGCAGGTTGTCATCCTTGGGCCCATAGGATTTCCGGCTTAAGGCGTCGGCTACCACATTCGCCTTTCCGGGGTGATACTAAATTTCCAAATTATAGTCCTTGACCAACTCCAACCATCTTCTCTGCCTTAAATTTAAATCCGGCTGGGTAAAGATATACTTCAGACTCTTGTGGTCGGTGTAAACCTCACACTTGTTCCCGATCAGGTAATGTCTCCAAATCTTAAGGGCATGCACTACGGCTGCTAGTTCCAAATCATGGGTCGGATAGTTCTGCTCATGAGTCTTGAGTTGGCGGGAGGCATAAGCAACGACTTTCCCGTCTTGCATCAGTACGCACCCTAATCCTTGTCGGGATGCGTCACAATAAATGACAAAGTCCCGATGAATGTCCGGTAGGGTCAGCACTGGGGCGGTTGTCAGTCTTCGCTTCAATTCTTGAAAACTCCTTTCACAGGATTCCGTCCAAGCGAACTTCTTCTCCTTTTTAAGGAGTTCCGTCATGGGTCGGGCTATTTTGGAGAATCCCTCAATAAATCTCCGATAGTACCCGGCTAATCCAAGAAAGCTCCTGATTTCACTAACGTTAGTTGGCCGCTGCCAATTGGAAACGGCTTCGACCTTCTCTGGGTCCACTGCTACGCCTTCCGCGGTCAGGATGTGACCAAGGAAAGCTACTCTCTCCAGCCAGAATTCGCACTTGCTGAACTTGGCATATAACCTATGTGCCCTCAGCTTTTCCAACACTACCCGCAGATGTTGCTCATGTTCCTGAATACTCTTAGAGTAGATAAGTATGTCGTCGATAAAGACTACGACAAACTTATCCAGCTCGTCCATGAATACTTTGTTCATGAGGTTCATAAAATAGGCAGGGGCATTAGTTAGTCCGAAGGACATTACAGTGAACTCAAACTGTCCGTAGCGGGTGACAAAAGCTGTCTTAGGTATGTCACTTTCCCTAATCTTGAGTTGAAAATACCCTGACCTCAGGTCGATCTTAGAAAAGTACTTGGCTCCTTTTAGCTGATCGAAAAGGTCATCAATCCTGGGGAGGGGGTACTTATTCTTAATGGTAACTTCATTCAGTGCCCGGTAATCTACACACAACCTCATACTCCCATCTTTCTTTTTGACAAACAGTACTGGGGCTCCCCATGGCGATGAGCTTGGTCTGATGAAACCAATTCGTTGTAGTTCTTCTAGTTGCTTCTTTAGTTCCGTCAATTCTGAGGCCGCCATCCTATAGGGTCTCTTGGCTATAGGGGATGTTCCGGGGATAAGATCTATGACGAACTCTATATCCCTGTCTGGTGGCATACCGGGAAGTTCCTCGGGAAAAACATCTGGGTATTCGTTCACTACCGGGACTCCTTCTAAGGGCTGAGCTTCCATGCTAAACACCATTGGGTCAAATTTACTATCCCGGGTATGGCAAATCACTTGTACTCCTTCGGGGTTTGTTAGGTGTACCACTTTGTCAGTGCAGCCTATGAGACCATTGTGTCGGCTTAACCAGTCCATTCCAAGAATCACATCTATTCCCCCAGACTTAAGTACTACCAAGTCTGCTAGAAATTCTACCCCACTTAAATTGATCCTTACCCGTGGACAACCTAATTGACAATTGATGTCGCCCCCAGGCGTCCGGGTTAATAGGGGTGTAGCTAGGAGTACTGTAGGTATTTTGTGTTTTTCCATAAAACTTGAGGATATAAATGAGTGCGATGCCCCAGAATCAAATAGTACTGTTGCCAGAGCTGAGTTGACTAGGTACTCACCGAGCACTACTCCCTGAGCTTCCTGAGCCTCCTGCGCATCGATGTGATTGACGCGGGCTCGTCCAAACGATTGTTGGGGCTGCTTTGTCTGCTGGCTGTTATCGTTGTTGCGGACAGGCACTCGGTTGGCGCCGGTCAGGGCTGGTCTGGGTCCATTCACTGAGTTGGAGAAGGCTGATGTGACCGGCTTGTTCTTGGCATAAGGGCAATTGGCGATGTAATGCCCTATTTCACGGCAGTTGAAACAGGCCCTAACATTGTTATTGTCGGGGGCGACCTGGCTTGCATTGCTCTGCGGGGCCCTCGTGGTATTCTAGCTCCTGGGCGGGGCCTGTGGTCCTGTCACTTGCGACTGAGTCCTATACTGCATCGGAGCCTGAGATCTTGGTGCAGTATAATTGGAGTTTCTCGGCTTTTGGAAACGGTCCTGCTGGCGGGCCTTGCTTTCCAGGAATTTGCGTTTATTATCCTTTCTTTCTTCAGCTTTGGCCCTTTCTGTGAGGATAGCCTTGTTCATCAGGGTGTTGAAGTCCGGATAGATCTGGGGAGTAAGCAAGGTCCGGAGCTCTGGGCTTAACCCCTTCTTGAACATATCTTGCTTCTTATCGTCGTCGTTCACTTCTTCCGGCGCGTACCGGGCCAATTCTATGAACCGGTGGGTGTATTCTTCCACCGTCATACTCCCTTGCTGTAGTGCGCGGAATTCATCCGCCTTGCGCTTCATAGTGGCTGAAGGGATGTGGTAGCGGCGGAACTCCCTTACGAATTCTCCCCAGGTGATGGTAGAGGCATCTTCGGCTGCGGCACAATAGTTTTCCCACCGGGATAATGCCGTTCCGGTGAGCTGGTGGGCTGCCAGAAGGACTTTATCCCGGTCCTGGCATTCGAATGGTTCGAGCTTCCTCTGAATTACTCGCAACCAGTCGTCAGCATCCAACGGGTTGCTGGATCCGGCGAAGGTAGGTGGCTTGGTCCTTAGAAAGGCCGTCAGCTTGTCGTTCATATTCTGCCCTCGTGGCTGCCGGTTAATGAGGGCGTTCGCCAGAGTCTCCAGTATGAGGGTCTGGTTATGGATGATCTGCGCCAGGTCCCCGAGGAGTGGGGGTGGTGGTAGTTGTTCTCCTTCTTGACTTCCCCCTCGGTTCTGGCTTACTTCTTGTTCTCCTTGGGGAAGACCTTGTTCAACGGGGTGTGCTCCGACACTAGCAGCTACGGGGTTCCGGCCACGGGAGGCCCTCGCGACGTTCCGGGGAGTCACCTGTTGATCGGGTAAATCGGGGTTACGTTTATGTGATGTTTAAGTTGTTTAATTCGTATATATATATATAAGGCAGAATCTACCTCCTGCCGGTACTCATATAAATAATCAGCACACAACAAACCAGCACACAACAAACAACAAGCACAAACCATTTTATTACTGCAAAAAGGGGGTTACAACTTAGGGTAAGGCTAGGTATCGTACTACTCGTCTGGGATCAAGTACCACAACAAAAGTGGCTGGGGACACATTACTAGGGTGGCGCCGGTCATTTTACTCGCGGGGCAGGCCTTCTTCTGGGGCGGAGAGCGCGAGTGATCCTTGCTCGCCGTCCTCTGGGTTTCCACCGGTCAGGGGTTGCGCTTGAGCATTCCTTTCGACGGCGGCAGCAGAGCTTTCAGGGTTTCCGGGTGGGGCTTGTGTGTTTCCAAAAAGGGGTCCCCATCCTATGATGGGCGTCCCAAGTAAAACATGGTCCTCCCCTATCGCCGGGACTGGTGTCCCACTTCGGGTCCAATCTTGCATGCGCCGGTCTCGGGCTTGCCTGAGGCTTTCTTGGGTGACTGCTTCGTTACTGACCGCGGCTGCGGCTCTTGCCTCGGCATGGGCGGCTCGGATCTGCTGTATCCTCACCGCGAGCTCTGCTTGCTCGGCTCGATGGGTCTGCTCCCTCAGAAGGTTGGCTTGTTCATCAAAGAGTTGGTCCAGGGCGGCTAGGTAAGTAGCCACTTGGTATAGGGGACCTTCTTCGTGGCGACGTCGTTCCAGGTTCCTCATGCGTGCTTCCCAAACTGGGGTTCTGATGGCCGGCGGGAAGAACTTCGCTGGTGTGGGGGCGAAGTGTTCTTCAAAAATCCGGCACAAATAACGGAGCGTTTTCCTGATGGCCAAGGGGTAGGCGTCTTGGTGTCTAAACCCTGTGGCGGTCGCCCGCCAGGGCTGGATGTCGGGGTAGCGGTTGCTCCTGGCGATGACCAGGATCACCCTGCAGCGGAGGGTACCATGGTGCTCGTACTCTCGGCTGTAGTACCTTGGGCGCTCCGTAACGCCAAGGTCCTCCAGGGTGTTGATCAAGAGGCTGGGGAATCCAGGTGCAGCTTGGCAATCGCCCTGGGTCCATCCTTCCTCAGCCATCTGAAACAGAAATAGGGTAAACAACCTGGTATAGGTGCAAACGGGAGTAGATGATATTTATTATTACAACAAGGGTGGTACAGCTTTCATGGATACGTGGACATTAGGTTAGGGTTCTAGCTCGGGGTGCTAATCCTATCATGGGGATTCTTCCTCGGCCCTGATAGAGCGCTTCTTTATTGGAAGGAACCGATCCATCTCATTTTCGGTCTGAGTACCCTTATCCCAATGGGTTTCCATGGGTTCTTCTTCTTCTTCCTCGATCCATCCACCTATTCTGTTGCGGTTCTCGTACTCTTGCATCTGGGCTTGGAGGGCGGCTAAGGAGTACTCGGCGTTTGCGGCTCTTGTCCGTTGTTCCTCCAGCTCCTGGGTTAACTTTTCAATCCCATGGATTAGCTGCTTCAGTTGTGCCGCCTGTTCGCGGTAGAGTGCATCCAAGCCAGTGAGGTAGATGGATAGGTGGGAAACCGTATCTTCGAGATCCTCTTCTTCTCGTCCAAGGCCCCTCATTCGGGCAATCCAAGTGCGTCCTCGTCCCTCAGCGGGTGGGAAAAACCCCATAGTAGTCCGCTGAAGGTGGTGCCTGTAGAGTACACGCAGCCGTCGCAGGGCTTTACGGGCGGCCTTTCGATAGGTGTCGGGGAAGCGGAAACCAGTGGTGGAGATGAACCAAGGGTCCACATCAGGGTAGCGGGTGCTTTTCTCCACAAAAACCATCATGTCGCACCGAAGGGTGCCTCCGGCGATGTACTCACGGTAGGCATACTCCGGTGGTTCCATAACCCCGACGCGTTCCAGGCTGAGCAATAGCAACTTGGGGAGGCCGGGCTCTGCGTGGCAGACTCCGCTAGCCCATCCATTGCCAGCCATCTGGAACAAGGCAAAAACCAGTGGTGAGTGTTTGTGCAGAAAATTTCTGAATCGGGATAAGTTCTAGGGCCTGAAAAGGGGTCTCGCTCCTAGGGTCACGTCCTACGGCCAGCCTACGGCTCTGATACCACCTGAAGCGTCCCCCCATCAGGGAAGACTTAAAAGTGTTGATTTATCAGTCCCAGGAGGCTGATAACACTTTTATTACATCAGATGGTACATCACCGTACAACTCTACGCGGTAATGGGCAGTGAAGCGCCACTATCGCGAGGATTACAACCAGAACCCACACAACTACACTAGCTACGAACAAAGGGTCATCAGAGTCTTGCGCCATGCGGAATCCAACGGTGGCCTCAACCACAGGCAAGACTGGGTGCAGGACGAAACCCTACTCGTTGTCTTCGGGGATGTAGTCTGGGTCTTCCACTGTAAAAGTAAGAGAGGGGTGAGTACAAACGTACTCAGCAAGTCCAATCACACCCACGGAGGGGGTATAACAGTAATCATATGCACAGGACAATCCAAGGATAGGTTATGGTTCATTTGTGAAAAACTCAACTGTATGCAAGGGTTCGTTTAAAAACAATTTCCAAAACGAGTTTTCTAATACCAAGGAGCACACGATTTTGATCCACACAAGATCCAAGTTTTAAACTGCTACCGGACTCCCCGTCCGCCGTAGCACACGGCACAACTGCCGGACACTTTCCAAACAACTCACGCGAGCCCATTCATTCCCAGAGAGAATCACTAGTTATGTGACCACACCATAACTTGCCCAATACCGTGGGCACGGCTATTCGAATAGGTTTTAACTCTGCAGAGGTGTGCAACTTTACCCACAGGTAGGGTACCACAGCACGAACACCTTAGTGCCGGTGCAGATCCCATCAAAGCCATTACCCACCTTAGCTAGACCTGACTAGCCATCACGGGATCCATCAAGGGGTCATTCGACCTATCTCCGAGGTTTAACCGGGGCATAAGTCACACAGAGCTTATCCCGTCTCCTTGATCACCCGTTGCTCTCAGCTCTCCTGATGGCTATCAAGCTAACTAGTGGGATTTATGCTAAGCCGTTGCCCATACAACGGTCAAGTGGCTCGCACGACAAAAAGCTAGGTGAGATGTCACATCAACTCGGTCCTTAGGGGTGACAGGATGGATATCTCCCTTCCTCGCTCAACCACACAGGTACGAGCACACCAACGGCAATTCACACAGAAATGCCATCCATCCCGTCTAACTCGTCTTTCAAAACCACATTGTATCCCTTCCCACACACACACATTTTCTTTATAAAATCAGGTGGTCAAGGTAGGGTTATCTCAAACAAGGGTGGCTATCCTACCATGTTTTCAGCACGCAAAACCATGCAATTTTATAAAACAGGCCACTGGGTTGTGTTTATAAAAACTAGGACAGAAACATGCATCAAAGGGCGGAATTGAACTTGCCATCGTCAAAATCTTGCGAGAAGTCCTGGTCGAAGCACTGTCCCTCGGGTTCGGGGTCGCAGTACTGATCCTCGTTTGCTTGGTCACGCTCGGGTCCTTCCTCGTTCACTCCGTGTCCTACGACGCAATCAAACAGGCACACAATCAAGCACAAGAAGTAAAAGCTTTTATCGTCGAGCTTGAACCGGAAATAATTTAGTTACGGAGTCGGGGCAATATCTCTGGGTGGTTTCTTAATGGCATGGCTAGAACTATACTAGAAAGGGCGTGGTAAAGTTTTGGGTCGATCGGAGGTCGTTTCGCACATAAAATGACGCGCTAAAGGTGGTTTCAGGGCTCAAACGGGGGTCCAGGGGCTTATTCGTAACTATCAGAAAAGAGTAGGGATCTATTTGCGAATCTTAGAAATATTCTAGGCATGCTAAAAGGTTGTCAAGTATATCTAGATGTATGCATTGGAGGGTTTAAATTGAAATACAAAACAGGCGAGGTTTCTTTTGTAAAAAGGGAATGGATAAGGGTACTCTTAGAGAGAGGGGGGGTTTTCTTGGAGAAAACAGGAAAGCGCAGGGGGTTACGGGCAAAATGCCCTTTTCTTCCTCCTTCCTCCCGCATAGAGCAGAGGAGGGGAGGTGGGCGCCGGCGCCCGGCCAATCCGGCGGCCTAGGGCCCGGGCGGCTCGGGGTGGAGGAGGGAAAGAGGGAGGGGGGCGCGGGGAACCGGTTCCCGGCCTCACCTCGGCTTGGGGCGCGGTGAGGAGTGGGCCCACGGTGGGGGCGGGCGGCGGCCGGGTGCACAGCGGGGCGGCGTTAAGGCGGTGGATGCGAGGGGCCGGTCGTGGGGCGGCGGTCGTGGGGTGCCGGGGGTGCTCCTCGGCCCCTTTTATAGGCGGCCGGGGCAGCGGAGGGCGGTGGCCGGTGAGGGGAGCCGGCGAGCAGCGCGGGGCGCCGTAATGGCGTTTGTTCGCGTGCTCTCATCGTGGCGCAGCGTGCAGCGGGGCGCGGGCGCCGAGAGCACGTGGGGGGGAAGCTGTGCGAGCACAGGGCGGCGCGCGCGGCAGGGGAGCAGCGACGGGTGGCGCGGCCGACGGCGGGCGGCGCGGCACGGCGCGGGCCAGAGCGGGGGGCGTGGCGACGGGCGGCGCGGCGCTCGGCGTGGCGCATGGCCACGCGGGGCATGCGGGGGCGTGCGCGGCACGGCAGCGCGCGGCGGGCGGTCGTTCGGGAGCAGAGGAGCAGGGAGAAAGAAACAGGGAGGAAGGAAGAAGAAAAAGGAAAGGGAGGAAAGAAGAAGAAGGAAAAGAAAGAAAAGGGAAGGAAAGGAAAAAGAAAAAAAGAAAGGGAATAGGGAGAAAAAGAGAAAGGAAAAAGAGGGAGGGAGGGGTGCCGGCGCCGGTCGCGGCGGTGACCGCGGCCGGTCGGCCATGCGCGGAGAAGCGCGTGGTGCGAGGAGAACAGCGAGGGGAAAAGGAAGATGCGCCGGCGCCAATCGCGGCCGTAGCCGCGGCCGGTCGGCCACGCGCGCGCGGGATTCGCGCGCCGCGTGAGATAGGACTTGCGCCGGCGCTGTTTGCGGAAGGCGGTCGCGCGCGGTTGCCGTGACACGGTGGCGAGGGTTAAGGCGGTGCGCGCGAGCGTTGTGCGGCACAGGGCGAGGAGGGGAGATGTGACACTCAGGTAATTAGCTAGGTTATATCTTAGATTTTAAGCATGCTTGTATGTTCAAAGTTTGGCAAAAATATACTTTATGTACGCAATGTTATGAAAGAAAGGACGTTTATGCAATTAATATTAACTAAAGGCCCTTTTATGCAAAATGGATGGAGATGAGGGAAAAGATTAAAAGCATAAGGGTTATTTTGCAAAAAGTAGTATCTGTGGTCAAATTGTAAAAATATATGTGAAATTACCATAGGATGTATGTGCAAAAGTAATTTTACTTAGGGATTTACATAAAACATGAAATTATTACTAAGTTCATTTTAACTCAAAAACTATTGCTCAACTGTAGATGAACCTTAAAGAGAAGTTGTAGGGTTTGAAAAACCATGCACTTTTGATTTTTGGACCATCTCCATTTGAGCATTGGTTTAAAGGTTACAAGCCCTTTACAGTATAGCCCCTGCCTTTCTCTGAAATCACAGTTTAGTCCACAAGTCAGTTCACCTCCCCTTCTTCCTCCCTGCGTTCTGCCCCCCCCCTGCTCTGCTTCCTCTGTTTCTTCTGTCGCCGGATTTATGGGCCGCACTGGCTCACCGCCGGCCAGCTCCCCTGCCCTTCCCCATCCACGCGTCGACTCTTGCTTGGCCACCGCTCTACCCCTCCCCTTTGCTGGCGTCCTGGCCGCGCGCCACGGCGCCTGCGGCACTGCCGCACCGCCGCCGGCGCCACTCCTGCCGCCGCCGCAAAACCCTGCGGCCGGCCTTATCCCCTCCCCTCCCTCCTGCTCTACGACACTAGCAGCTCACCGTCGATCCGCTTGCCTATAAATTGACGCCCCCGACCTCCCCCGCGCGCGTGTCAGTACCTCGCCGCTCCTCCATTGCCGCCGTGAGCTCGGGCCACCGTGGGACTTCTCCTTCCGCCCTTTCCCTCCTCAAATTGACTGTACCGTGAGCTTCCTCGTGCCCTATAGAACCTCCCCAGCCAGTTCTCTTCCACCTCCGCCCACCGGAAGCCACCCGCCGCCGTGCGCCTCCGGCCACCGGCTCGGCCCACCGCGGGTAGCCCTCCTCCGACCGCCTTGACCCCCTCCGACACCGCCCACAGGTAGCCCTAGGTCCCCTCGTGCTCCCCCTCTCTTTTCCCCTCACCGCCGGCGACCTCACCGGCCGGAATCTGGCCGGGCAGGAGCTTCCCCACCGCCGGCCATGGTTTGGGTTTAATTGCGTGGAGTACTTTCTTTCCAGGGGGCTAGATGTTAAATGCAGGGACTAATGTATAAAGGAAATCTGTTATTTCATGTGAGGGTCTATTCTGTCTTGTAAAATTCATAACAATCCACAGAAAAATCTAAAAATAGTGAAACAAATTTTGTTAGAAAGTAGATTTCAAACTCTATGACTTTTATTAATAGAGTTTAGTGTGAAACAAAATACTTTTGCCTTTATTAAACATCTAAAATTAAGGGGTAATACACATGTGATCTTGTCATTTCATGCTCTTTTGTTTATCTTTAAGTTTAGCATGATATTCTTTAAGCCCTAAATGACCTTGTGCAATTTCAAACTCCACATTTAATTTAAACTTAACATCTTTAATTTGAGCTTTCAAATTTAAAATAAACCTAATGTAGAACCTCTTCTAATTGGAATTTTAGTAATCACTAATGTAATGTTTTATGATGCTAATATATAATTAAGTTTCTATGATCTTTTATTTAAAGTTTTGAAATCAAATTTTAGTTTATTTCAAATTTAACCCAAAGGCTTAATTTATATTACAATAAACTTTTACCATATCTTATAAATGGTGTTTCAAATCTAAACCCTCTTTATTCTATACATGTTTGTGTGCTAATTGGATGTGATATAATATTTGAATTTTAAATTTAAAATTCACCTTATTAATGTATTGCATTTCATATAGAATCAACGACACTCGACGACGGGGACTACGAATTGGTCTTAGGACAAGACCAAGGTTTTTCAGAAGATCCAGCACACGTCGTCGAAGGACTAACTGAAGTTCCGAACCCGAGTTCGGAAATCTCTGACTCTCCTGCCCCTACCCCTACTCCCGAAGGCAAGCCCCGGACATATCCCACTACTTTATTTACACTGTAATCTATATCTAGCTATATTATACTTTGCATTAGGTCTAGGAGTTGAGATGAAACCCTAGATGCATAAATTCTAAGAATCCAATGTAATGCTCCCGAGTCCTTAACGGATAGATGCTTCGCTAATAGGACCGGTAGAAGTCGGGTGATTTCCTGTCACTCGCGCGATATAGGAGTTGCATGTTTACATTTCTGCAACCACTATAAGGATGACGGACAGGGTCATGTGTTGTATCATGACCTGAGGTTTTACCCTGTCTGTTTTGATAAAAGTCTTAAGGTCGATCTGTGTGGTAGTGGTGGCTAAGTTTTTGAAAGTACTAGCCACATGCCGCGAAATATGGTAAGCGGTAAGCCTAGTACCCGATTGGCCCGGCAAATGGACGCGCTCCCACCACTCGACTTTTATTTTATGTTTACACGCACCGACGTGTGGGAGTACGTTCTGCAAGGCAGACAGGAATACGGGTTTTGTAGTCGCGCTACAGACGTATGTCCTGTACACATTGGGTGTGCGTACGGTCCTGCAGTCGCTTGTGGTGGCCCCGATCCATAACCCGGAATATGAGGGAAACGGTTGCTTCGGAATGCCCTGTTGGTATTCCAAGCGTGTGAGTTAGGTTTACCTTGCAAGGTTAAATTCGATTCGAATCGTCCGCCTCTCACGATGCTTGAGACTGCTTATCCCTTTTACCACATTGAGTAATAAGTGTAATTGTTGATGAGATAATCCTGATGGATGATAATCACTACCTTGCTTGTTTAGTGTAGGTGCTAACCTAGAATGGCTAACCAAGTTAGAATCTGAAAGCTAAAATTTGAAAGTAGTTCATACTCTTTGTTGCTTTTCAGCTGAAAATAAACCTAGAGCCTTTACAATAACTTCATGAGTCTAGTTATGGGCTAAGTATACCCAAACCCGGGTAAGCCTTGCTGAGTATTAGAATACTCAGCCTTGCTAATGTCTGTTTCAGGTCTAACCTACGAGAATCCCACGGACAGCTTTGAGTGGCCTACGTCCGTTCCATTTGGCTGGTCCGTGGAGTGGGACCCGTCCCCGGCCGGCACTGACCCTCCGGAGTAACACCAAGCCCCGGGCTAAGCTTGGTGTCTACCTTCGCGACGCCGGTAGTCGCGTAAAACTTTTTCTTCCGCTGTGAGTTGGACAAGCTGTTATGCTTGTCAGTTGAACATGGTTATGTATAAGTTTACCTGTCTTTGAAACTCGTTTGTAATAATGTATATATGGTTGTAAAATTAAAAGTTGATGAGCTAATCTGTGATGTGAACTCGCCTTCGTGCGAGATAAACCTGCTTCGATCCTGCTGAACCGTGGTTGTATCGGGCGGAGACCCGACAGACCAAAGGATTGTTCCGTTTGAAGTGCGTTAAGCTGATTGCGGATCGTACGGCGGTCATTAACGCACTTGAGCCGGAATAATTCGACCGGTTCTGCCACAGCTGGTATCAGAGCTGTAGGTTTATCTTTACACCCAGAATAGCTCTTAAAAGGTGTTTTCTGGATAAAAGTTTGCCAACAAATGAGTTTACAAAAATACGTTGGATTCGTTAAGGTTGTACTTAGAACGTAAAGCCCTAAGGGTTTATATGGGAAAGTATCAGGTGGCTAATGGTATCTATATATGTATAGATAGATCTGACTTGCAGCACTACTTTTTGTCAAAACTTAAATTCCTGCATAATCCAACCTTACTTCCTGTAACGACATCTACGTACGGAGGTAAGAAGGTAAGGATCCTCAGCCAACTGAGGGAGCTTGGCCTTCCCGTCGGTGATGCGAACCGAACGCTGTTTCTCAAGCAGTGGCCTACTTGAGATGCTGCCAATATACCAACTTAGGTTGATTATATTGGGAGTATATGGTTCGGCGCAGGGTATGGCGATCGCTGTTCATACCCCCGCATATTGCGGTACCCCCCGTGAATACGTTGTTTCGATAACGTATGTTAACGTTGTCTGTACGGCGGTAATTGTACAGATGCTGTTTCTATAGTGAACAGTAATGTTTGGGGACGCTTTCATATCGTGCTGCCATGAAAGGTTCACGAGATATATATATCTGTGTTTTCTTCTGCAGGTACACTAACCACGTTCACGCTATTAGGACGCGTAGGGTTTACCGACTAGTTATATATAGTGAGAGACGTATGGTTATGCCACCGAAATTGACTACGTAAGTCCGAAAATATTCGGCAGTTGTTTTGGTTGTGAGGGCGAGAAGCGCGTGCATACATCTTTTCTCAATGAAAGAATTTTATACATCATAGATATGCCATTTGTTTTTGGAATGGGGTAATGAAGAATTAAGGATAGCTTTAAGTTGGGTATCTTATATGGGGTCTTAGTTTTCCATCTGATTTCCAGCCTTTGCTGTTATCAAATTGGTTATCTTGATCTGTTTATCTTGTATTCTCCTAACAAGATAACAAGTTTTACCATTTGCATCCTGGTCGCAGATGGCAGCACCTTCCAATGTTTTCTGGGATCCGGAAGGGCATCTCCACACCAATGCCCTTCACTGGGAGGGTTTTCCCCGCTTGCTATGGGAATCTTTGCAGGCTTTCCATTATACAGAACCCCCGCAGTACGATGCTGTTGAACATGTGGAAGACGGAATCCACAGGGCTCATGTCAGGATGAGTATACCTCAGCATCCCTTCCGTTCACAATGGCAGCCCATTGAGGTCAGCACGACGGGCTACAGGATTATGGACACCATTGAAGCAGCGGCCCTAGAAGCCATTTATGCCTTTTGCAGTCAACACCCCGAGGAAGTTGTAGGACAACCTATAGGTTTGTTCGCCACAACAGATCCTAGTGAAGTGGAGCGAGACCTCAGAATAATTCCTGAAAGTCATAGGTTGGAAGGTCCACCAGGAGAAGTAGTGCAAGGAATGAGGCGTTACACGGGCGTGCAATACCACTATCACATGCTGCTACGCCGTGAGATAAGCCATCTGATTACTGCTGCGCGAAGTTTCCACGGGGACGCTGCCAGATACTTCACCCAGGCAGACCAACTTCAAGCAGTGGTAATTGAGAAGAACGGAATAATCGCTACTCAAAACGAGACCATCCATCATCGTGAAGATCAGATCAACGAGAGTGATCACATAATCACTCAGCGGGATACTGTTATTGAATTTCTACAGGCACAAGTTCAAGATCTGATCCTTGCAGTGGATGATGCTCAAGCTCAGATTGAAGAATTGCAGCAGCCCCCGATTCCACCTGTTGCACCTGCAACACCTGAAGCTGAAGAAGAAGATCCAGAGGAGATTGAAGGAGTCTCCGAGCTTGATTCTGAGCATGGCGATCCTGTCGTCAGTCCCTATCATTCCTCTTTTGGAAGCCAGTCATCAGTGGGCAATTTTGATGACTTTTAGTCATAGTGACAGCGTGGTGGATTAGATGTAATAAATGTATAAGATGTAACATAAGTAGTGGGTAGAACATCTAGTTATAAAGCCACTTGTTGTATATGTGGCATGTATTTTTGGGTAAAAGTTTGTAACCTTGGGAGTGTACTGATGTAAGATAGTAGTATCTTTATAGTAATCCAAATCCTAAGTTTCGGTTATCCTGCTCAACATCTGTGTACCTGTTATAAGTAGATTGAATGGAGCATATGCATTATATTTCAGCTGGATAAATTGTATCTTATCTGAAATTGGAGCAAGATTATGGTTGATAATGGATATCTTATTTATTTCAGATGGTGGGAGCTACTCGAGGAACCCCGGAAGGATTCCGGGCAGGACAACCCGGTAGTTCCCAGCAACCACCGCCGCCACCTCCGAATTTGGCCGAGGTTATGGCCCGGCAGACTGAGCTATTAAATCAACTTGTACAAGCTCAGATGGGCCATTTCCAGCAGCAACCGCGAGGCCGAGGTGAACCTCTGTCGGCCAACTATCAGGACTTCCTCAGCACCCAACCTCCTTTATTCCACAAAGCCGAGGAACCTTTAGATGCGGATGCCTGGTTGCGGACTATTGAGTCCAAATTTGCCTTACTGTCAGCTCCATGTTCAGAGGAGAACAAGGTGCTTTTTGCTGCCCAGCAACTCAGAGGCCATGCACGTCTTTGGTGGGATCAGTTCCATGCAATGCAACCCGCCGAACACGTGATTATTTGGGATGAGTTTCGGACTGCATTCCGCGCACATCATATACCAGCAGGACTCATTGAGCGGAAGCTCAATGAATTTCTAAGCCTGACCCAAGGTACCCGTACGGTTACACAGTATGCACAGGTTTTCAATCACCTGTGCCAGTATGCGGGATCACATGCGGATACAGATGCCCGCAAATGTGATCGTTTCCGTCGAGGCCTAAACACCAAGCTCAAAGAATGGCTGAATCTAGTGAAGGCCAATGATTTCAATGAGTTGGTCAACATGGCCATAACTCAAGAAGATTGCATTGCCGCCCACCGAGCGGAAAAGAAACGAAAAGCACCCACCGGGCCTACAACTCCACAGTCGCCGCGGTATCGGTTGGTCCCGAGCAATGCCCCTCGAGTTCCATCTCGAGGCAACATATCTGGCAGATGGGTAGCCCGACCTCCCCAACAAGTACCATTCAACCGACCACCCCTGCCACAAAATCAGCAACAACCTCAACAAGGTCTGCGGCCGAGCTTTCCGCCAGCTACTCCAGGAAACAGCAATTATCGCTGTTTCAATTGCGGAAGCCCGTCCCACTTCATCAAGGATTGCCCTCAACCTAGGAAATCATTCCAAGGGCAAACATCTAATCCGAATTATAAGGGCAAGGGTAAGAGACAAGTGGTGCAAGTCCGACAAGGGAGGGTGAATCTCACTACACTCTCCGAACTCCCTGAAGGGGCACCAATACTGACGGGTACATTTTCTATCAATCATTACCCCGTTACTGTTCTTTTTGATACTGGTGCTACCCATAGCTTTGTCAATACAAAATTGGGGACTAAGATAGGCTTGGAAATTTGTCCTGTTAATGGGATATATATGATAACAACTCCTGGTGGTAGTATCTCTGCAAATCACGTCTGTAGAGGCGTACCAATTCAAATGGGCAACCATTTGATGAGGGCAGATTTATTATTGTTGGATCTAAAAGGAGTGGATGTTCTTTTAGGAATGAATTGGATGACCCAGTACCATATATCCATAGATATCCCTTCCCGTATGGTGGAGATAGGTTCATTAGAGCATGAATCTACTCTTCTTTATCTACCACCATCAAAGTCGTTCACTCTTACACCTATGCTGTATCTGGGGTTAAGCTAGAAGATATTCCAGTCGTCTGTGAATATCCGGATGTTTTCCCAGATGACTTACCTGGAATGCCCCCAGACAGAGATATTGAGTTCATTATAGAACTTCAACCTGGTACAGCCCCTATTTCCAAAAGATCTTATCGCATGCCTCCTAATGAGTTGGCCGAGTTAAAAATCCAACTCCAAGATCTCTTAGATAAAGGCTTCATTCGTCCAAGTGCATCACCATGGGGTTGTCCGGCCTTATTTGTGAAAAAGAAAGATAATAGCTTAAGGCTGTGTGTTGATTATCGTCCCCTCAATGCGGTGACTATCAAAAATAAGTACCCTCTACCCCGCATTGATATCCTCTTTGACCAATTAGCCGGAGCCAAGGTGTTTTCTAAAATAGATCTTCGTTCCGGCTACCACCAAATTAAAATTCGGCCCAGTGATGTTCCAAAAACAGCTTTCTCCACTCGATATGGTCTATACGAGTATCTTGTCATGTCGTTTGGTCTCACTAATGCCCCAGCCTATTTCATGTACCTCATGAATTCAGTTTTCATGCAAGAGCTCGACAAGTTTGTCGTGGTCTTCATTGATGACATCTTGATCTACTCTAAAACTCCAGAAGATCATGCTAAGCATCTCCATGTCATCCTTCAACGATTAAGAAACCACCACCTATATGCCAAATTCTCTAAATGTGAGTTTTGGCTAGATACGGTCAAATTTCTGGGCCATACCATCTCTAGTGACGGAATATCTGTCGATCCCAGTAAAGTACAAGAAGTGATGGATTGGAAACCCCCAACCTCCGTCCATCAAATTCGTAGTTTTCTCGGTCTAGCTGGCTATTATCGCCGTTTCATTCCTGACTTTTCCAGAATAGCCAAACCTATGACCGAACTACTAAAGAAAGGTGTGAAATTCTCCTGGGATCAAAAATGCGAAGATGCATTTCATATCCTTAGAAATCATCTTACGACTGCACCAGTCTTAGCTCAACCAGATGTCTCAAAACCTTTTGACATCTATTGTGATGCATCAGGAACTGGACTTGGTTGTGTACTTATGCAAGACAACCGAGTCATTGCATATGCATCACGAGCACTTAGGGTTCATGAACAGAACTACCCTACTCATGATCTGGAACTTGCAGCTGTTATTCATGCCCTAAAGATCTGGAGACACCATCTGATGGGTATGAAATGTCATATCTACACTGATCATAAAAGCCTCAAGTATATCTTTACCCAAGCAGACCTGAATATGAGGCAAAGACGCTGGCTAGAACTAATCAAAGATTATGATTTAGAAGTACACTATCATCCCGGCAAAGCTAACGTTGTTGCCGACGCCCTCAGTCGCAAGGCACATTGCTCCTGCTTGTCCGTTGAAGCGTTCAACGAGACTCTCTGTTGGGAAATGAGTAAACTTAATCTAGAGATCGTTTCCCAAGGTGACTTAAACCATATCTCGGTTGAAGCCACACTCAGAGATAATATTGTTCTAGCACAACAGCGTAATGAAGGGGTTAAAATCATCAAACAGAAAATAACCCAAGGTGAAGGGAAATATAAGTGCTTCCGAGTAGATCCTGAAGGAGTTTTATGGTTCAACGAGCGTATTGTTGTACCAAAAGACCATAAACTCCGAAAACAAATAATGGATGAAGCCCATCTATCTAAATTTTCCATACACCCCGGTAGTACGAAGATGTATCAGGATCTAAAACACAACTTTTGGTGGACTCGTATGAGACGAGAAATCGCCAAATATGTGTCAGAATGTGATATCTGCCAAAGAGTCAAAGCCAGTCATTTAAAGACTGCTGGTATTCTTCAACCGCTACCTATTCCTTCATGGAAATGGGAGGATATCAGCATGGACTTTATCGTTGGCTTACCCAACACTTCTCGGAGGCATGATTCTGTTTGGGTAATCGTTGATCGATTAACCAAAACCGCACACTTCCTTCCCGTGCATACTACGTATATTGCTAAGAAGTATGCTGAGATCTATTTGGATCAAATTATTCGACTTCATGGAGTACCTAAAACGATCATTTCTGATCGTGGAGCACAATTTGTTGCAAGGTTCTGGGAGCAACTTCATGAAGCTCTTGGGACTAAATTAATTCGAAGCTCCGCCTATCATCCTCAAACGGATGGGCAAACTGAGCGAATAAACCAAATTCTGGAAGATATGCTCAGAGCTTGTGTACTCCAATTTGACAAAAATTGGGATAGATACTTGTCACTAGCAGAATTCTCTTACAACAATAGCTATCAGACAAGTATTAAAATGGCTCCCTTTGAAGCATTATACGGTCGCCGATGCCGAACTCCTTTGAGTTGGTCACAAACCGGCGAGCGTAAAACTTTTGGACCCGATCTAGTTGTAGAAGCAGAGGATAAGGTCAAGCTAATCCAGGACAATCTAAAGGCCGCCCAATCTCGACAGAAAAGCTACGCTGATATACGAAGAAGACCCTTACAGTTTCACGTCGGAGACTTCGTATATCTTCGAGTATCTCCTATCCGAGGTGTTCAAAGATTCGGTGTAAAAGGGAAGCTTGCTCCTCGATACATCGGACCCTTTGAAATCCTTGAAATTTGTGGACCTGTAGCTTATCGTCTCCAACTTCCTTCTCAATTAGCGGCCATCCATAACATCTTTCATGTATCCCAACTCAGAAAGTGTGTTAAAATCCCCACCGAGATCATTGATTCCCAAGCTATCGAAATCGAACCAGATTTGACCTATACAGAACATCCCATCAGAATTCTCGACACGAAAGAAAGAAGTACCAGAAGAGAGACCATCAAAATGTACAAGATTCAATGGAACCATCACACAGAGGAAGAGGCAACATGGGAAACCGAATCTTATCTTCAACGCAACTTTCCCGATTTCTTCCAAACAAATCTTCGAACTTGATCTTCCTGTTCCATCCTGCTTCAGAATCTCGGGACGAGATTCTTTTTAGGGGGGAAGGCTGTGACACTCAGGTAATTAGCTAGGTTATATCTTAGATTTTAAGCATGCTTGTATGTTCAAAGTTTGGCAAAAATATACTTTATGTACGCAATGTTATGAAAGAAAGGACGTTTATGCAATTAATATTAACTAAAGGCCCTTTTATGCAAAATGGATGGAGATGAGGGAAAAGATTAAAAGCATAAGGGTTATTTTGCAAAAAGTAGTATCTGTGGTCAAATTGTAAAAATATATGTGAAATTACCATAGGATGTATGTGCAAAAGTAATTTTACTTAGGGATTTACATAAAACATGAAATTATTACTAAGTTCATTTTAACTCAAAAACTATTGCTCAACTGTAGATGAACCTTAAAGAGAAGTTGTAGGGTTTGAAAAACCATGCACTTTTGATTTTTGGACCATCTCCATTTGAGCATTGGTTTAAAGGTTACAAGCCCTTTACAGTATAGCCCCTGCCTTTCTCTGAAATCACAGTTTAGTCCACAAGTCAGTTCACCTCCCCTTCTTCCTCCCTGCGTTCTGCCCCCCCCCCTGCTCTGCTTCCTCTGTTTCTTCTGTCGCCGGATTTATGGGCCGCACTGGCTCACCGCCGGCCAGCTCCCCTGCCCTTCCCCATCCACGCGTCGACTCTTGCTTGGCCACCGCTCTACCCCTCCCCTTTGCTGGCGTCCTGGCCGCGCGCCACGGCGCCTGCGGCACTGCCGCACCGCCGCCGGCGCCACTCCTGCCGCCGCCGCAAAACCCTGCGGCCGGCCTTATCCCCTCCCCTCCCTCCTGCTCTACGACACTAGCAGCTCACCGTCGATCCGCTTGCCTATAAATTGACGCCCCCGACCTCCCCCGCGCGCGTGTCAGTACCTCGCCGCTCCTCCATTGCCGCCGTGAGCTCGGGCCACCGTGGGACTTCTCCTTCCGCCCTTTCCCTCCTCAAATTGACTGTACCGTGAGCTTCCTCGTGCCCTATAGAACCTCCCCAGCCAGTTCTCTTCCACCTCCGCCCACCGGAAGCCACCCGCCGCCGTGCGCCTCCGGCCACCGGCTCGGCCCACCGCGGGTAGCCCTCCTCCGACCGCCTTGACCCCCTCCGAGACCGCCCACAGGTAGCCCTAGGTCCCCTCGTGCTCCCCCTCTCTTTTCCCCTCACCGCCGGCGACCTCACCGGCCGGAATCTGGCCGGGCAGGAGCTTCCCCACCGCCGGCCATGGTTTGGGTTTAATTGCGTGGAGTACTTTCTTTCCAGGGGGCTAGATGTTAAATGCAGGGACTAATGTATAAAGGAAATCTGTTATTTCATGTGAGGGTCTATTCTGTCTTGTAAAATTCATAACAATCCACAGAAAAATCTAAAAATAGTGAAACAAATTTTGTTAGAAAGTAGATTTCAAACTCTATGACTTTTATTAATAGAGTTTAGTGTGAAACAAAATACTTTTGCCTTTATTAAACATCTAAAATTAAGGGGTAATACACATGTGATCTTGTCATTTCATGCTCTTTTGTTTATCTTTAAGTTTAGCATGATATTCTTTAAGCCCTAAATGACCTTGTGCAATTTCAAACTCCACATTTAATTTAAACTTAACATCTTTAATTTGAGCTTTCAAATTTAAAATAAACCTAATGTAGAACCTCTTCTAATTGGAATTTTAGTAATCACTAATGTAATGTTTTATGATGCTAATATATAATTAAGTTTCTATGATCTTTTATTTAAAGTTTTGAAATCAAATTTTAGTTTATTTCAAATTTAACCCAAAGGCTTAATTTATATTACAATAAACTTTTACCATATCTTATAAATGGTGTTTCAAATCTAAACCCTCTTTATTCTATACATGTTTGTGTGCTAATTGGATGTGATATAATATTTGAATTTTAAATTTAAAATTCACCTTATTAATGTATTGCATTTCATATAGAATCAACGACACTCGACGACGGGGACTACGAATTGGTCTTAGGACAAGACCAAGGTTTTTCAGAAGATCCAGCACACGTCGTCGAAGGACTAACTGAAGTTCCGAACCCGAGTTCGGAAATCTCTGACTCTCCTGCCCCTACCCCTACTCCCGAAGGCAAGCCCCGGACATATCCCACTACTTTATTTACACTGTAATCTATATCTAGCTATATTATACTTTGCATTAGGTCTAGGAGTTGAGATGAAACCCTAGATGCATAAATTCTAAGAATCCAATGTAATGCTCCCGAGTCCTTAACGGATAGATGCTTCGCTAATAGGACCGGTAGAAGTCGGGTGATTTCCTGTCACTCGCGCGATATAGGAGTTGCATGTTTACATTTCTGCAACCACTATAAGGATGACGGACAGGGTCATGTGTTGTATCATGACCTGAGGTTTTACCCTGTCTGTTTTGATAAAAGTCTTAAGGTCGATCTGTGTGGTAGTGGTGGCTAAGTTTTTGAAAGTACTAGCCACATGCCGCGAAATATGGTAAGCGGTAAGCCTAGTACCCGATTGGCCCGGCAAATGGACGCGCTCCCACCACTCGACTTTTATTTTATGTTTACACGCACCGACGTGTGGGAGTACGTTCTGCAAGGCAGACAGGAATACGGGTTTTGTAGTCGCGCTACAGACGTATGTCCTGTACACATTGGGTGTGCGTACGGTCCTGCAGTCGCTTGTGGTGGCCCCGATCCATAACCCGGAATATGAGGGAAACGGTTGCTTCGGAATGCCCTGTTGGTATTCCAAGCGTGTGAGTTAGGTTTACCTTGCAAGGTTAAATTCGATTCGAATCGTCCGCCTCTCACGATGCTTGAGACTGCTTATCCCTTTTACCACATTGAGTAATAAGTGTAATTGTTGATGAGATAATCCTGATGGATGATAATCACTACCTTGCTTGTTTAGTGTAGGTGCTAACCTAGAATGGCTAACCAAGTTAGAATCTGAAAGCTAAAATTTGAAAGTAGTTCATACTCTTTGTTGCTTTTCAGCTGAAAATAAACCTAGAGCCTTTACAATAACTTCATGAGTCTAGTTATGGGCTAAGTATACCCAAACCCGGGTAAGCCTTGCTGAGTATTAGAATACTCAGCCTTGCTAATGTCTGTTTCAGGTCTAACCTACGAGAATCCCACGGACAGCTTTGAGTGGCCTACGTCCGTTCCATTTGGCTGGTCCGTGGAGTGGGACCCGTCCCCGGCCGGCACTGACCCTCCGGAGTAACACCAAGCCCCGGGCTAAGCTTGGTGTCTACCTTCGCGACGCCGGTAGTCGCGTAAAACTTTTTCTTCCGCTGTGAGTTGGACAAGCTGTTATGCTTGTCAGTTGAACATGGTTATGTATAAGTTTACCTGTCTTTGAAACTCGTTTGTAATAATGTATATATGGTTGTAAAATTAAAAGTTGATGAGCTAATCTGTGATGTGAACTCGCCTTCGTGCGAGATAAACCTGCTTCGATCCTGCTGAACCGTGGTTGTATCGGGCGGAGACCCGACAGACCAAAGGATTGTTCCGTTTGAAGTGCGTTAAGCTGATTGCGGATCGTACGGCGGTCATTAACGCACTTGAGCCGGAATAATTCGACCGGTTCTGCCACAGGAGAAAACGTAATTGGCTTGCGTCGGCTGTCAAGATGGCGGGGAAAGGTAGAGGATTAGAGCTCGGGTTCGACGACGACTAAGTTGTTGATCGTAATGTTTTAACGCATGTTTTAAGTTGGTAAATTTTCAGGGCGTCACACTCAAGCTCAATGGCGGCGGCGCTGGTGTTCTGCTTATTTCTCCACGAGGTGAACAATTGAAGTATGTCCTTCAGATCCTGTGGGCGGCATCCAACAATGAAGCCGAGTATGAAGCCTTGCTTCACGGGCTTTGTTTGGCGATATCACTAGGGATCAATCGACTACTTGTGTATGGCAATTCTCTTCTTGTTGTTCAGCAAGTCAACAAAGAGTGGGACTGCAACAAGGAGACGATGGATATTTATGTCCAGGAAGTGCGCAAGTTGGAAAGCAAATTTCTGGCTTGGAGGTTCACCATGTGTTGCGCGAGCACAATGTTGGCACGGATATCTTGTCCAAATTGGGGTCAACATGTGCTCAGGTCCTGCCGGGAGTTTTCGTCCAGGAGCTCAAGCAGCCATCCATCAAGTCTTCTCACAGGTAACCATCGACACGGGTCCCCAACAACCCGATCGAGAGGTTATGGTGCTGGGGAGGACTGGCGAGAGGCTTTATTGACTTCATCCGAGATCAATGGCTACCAGCGGGAATTGACGCCAGGAGCGCGGAGGCGGCACACGTCCTGTGCAGAAGCAAGGGTTTTGTCCTGGTCGACGGCAAGCTCTATCGGCGTGGCGCTCGGTCAGGAGTTCTCATGAAGTGCGTCACAAAGAAGATGGTTACGATATACTGCGGGAGATCCACGAGGGTGTCTGCGGCAACCACGCAGCTTCAAGAACGCTTGTGGGAAAGCATACAGGGCTGGTTTCTAGTGGCCCACTGCAGTGACCGACGCGGAGGATCTCGTGCGCAGGTGCCAAAATTGTCAATTCTTCGGCAAACAGACTCATGTTCCAGCTCACAGCCTCATCACCATACCGCTGTCCTGGCCTTTTGCTTGTTGGAGCCTCAACATGATTGGCCCTTCACAATGACGCCAGGCGGTTTCACCCATGTTCTGGTGGCTATCGACAAGTTTGCCAAGTGGATTGAGTACAAGCCGACACCAAGCACACACCGGATCGGGTTGTCGACTTCATCTCGGACATTTTGCACCGTTTCAGCTTCCCCAATGTCATCATCATAGACTTGGGATCCAATTTCATGGCCAACCAGTTCTGGGAATTCTGCGAGAACGCTTGCATCAAAGTTAAATATGTCTCGGTCGCACACCCAAGGCCAATGGACAAGTTGAAAGGGCGAACGGTTTGATAATCGACGCCTCAAGAAGAGGCTTTATGATGAAAACAGCAAGAAGGGAGGCAAATGGGTACATGACTGCCACATGTCGTCTGGGGCTTCGGACTTAGCCGTCCAAAGCCACAGAACAAACGCCTTTCTTCCTCATATACGGATCTGAAGCTATCTTACCAGCCGATATCATGTGGAAGTTCCCAAGGGTCGAAATGTACAACGAAGGCGAGGCGGACGAGGTGAGGCAATTAGAGCTTGATCTGTCGAAGAGGCTCGCTACCCGCTCTTGTTCAGTCAGCCCGATACCTGCAGGGGATTCGGCGATATCATGATCGTAGCGTGAGTGAACGATCATTCAGCATCGGTGACTTGGTCCTGCGTCGCATTCTGGACGAATCCGGCCTACACAAGCTCAACTCAAGGTGGGAGGGCCCGTTCGTCGTCAAGCAGGTTACAAGACCAGGTCATATCGACTACAATGTCCCGAGGGTCAGGATGTCCCGAACTCCTGGAACTCCAGAACCTGCGCAAGTTCTACCCATAAGAAGATGCCCGGTGATAGCTGAATCCCGGGGGCTTAGAAGATCTCTTTTCCTCGAATCAATTTGGAGGCTATGTGCCACAAGATTCGAGTTGTACATCCCTTACGAACACAAGGAGGCTACTGTCATGAGCAGTACTTATATAAATCGACATCTTGTCACAAATTTTACGGAGGCTACGGCCACGTTCATATCTCCTCGACTTCATGTTTTGACGGAGGCCTCGGCCCCATTCTCACTTTTCATAAATCAAACCCGCCGCAGCCTTGGATGGTCGCACGCGACAGTAGTCGCATTACCCCAACAAAATCGATCCGCTCGACTGGTTTACACCCAGTTTTGTTGGAAGGGCTCACATAAAGAGCACGCAGACCAGCGGCGACGGCCGCACTTGCTCCCAACAAGTTTGATCCGTCCGTCGGGTCCTACCTAACTTGTGGAGTGCCCTCGTATGAGGAACGACCCGACTACGTCCAGAGTCAATGCACTCAGGGTAGTCTTGCCTTAATCATGGCAACTGCGCGACGATGCTCATATTCTTCCCTAACAGTTTTAGACCCGCCTGATCGGGTTGTGGATAACTTGTTAGATGAGTTCCTACTTGGAGCTATGGCTACCTTCAGGGTTGTTGCAACCAGTGTAGTGTCTACTACTTAGCCTTTTAAGCCTGGATTCCAATTCAGCTAAGGCACACAAACAAGTAGAGACATCAAAGAAACCATATATACAAGGCAGTAAATACTTGTTTTTCATACCCTAATCCTGCAATACACTTTGAACTATACGTTCTGATACAGGTTGGGCTTCTAGGAGGTATCTGTCAAACTGATCCTCGGTGCAGTCCGCCGCCATTCCTTGAGCAAATATTTACAGCTGTGCGTTTGGCAGGAAGGACTTCACAATCGCAAGGGTGTTACTGACGCACGTGATGGGAGCCTCGGAGAGGAATTTGAATACTTTCTTCGAGGACTTGCAGTGCTGCTCTAAGCAAGGGCCGAGGGTTTTGCTTCGCCTTCCTCCGGTGG